>NW_019396663.1:122251-166756 GCF_000591075.1 Eurytemora carolleeae | reverse complement strand
ATTTTACAATAGTATTTTACAATAGTATTTGTAAAGTTTCCTTTTCTTTTTAGTTTTAACAATATAAAAGTACTAACCGCGCTATCTTTTTAATTTTTACTCTGGAAGCGGTTGTTTGTAAGGTACCATTGTGTATCAGACATCTTAAAAATCTAGGGTCACTTAAAATTTTGTTTACAACGAAATCAAAACTCTGCGACTTCTGTAGACTAAGGTATTATAATAGCAATCAAATCAAAGACGACCTTTCAACTTCTCTTCTATATTATTATTTAGATACTATTCTCGATGGTTGCCGAACTAATTTATATTCTTACTGGATTATATCAAGAAAAATCTTAAACATAAGAATAACTTTAAATTTTTAGTACAGGGTGTCCCACGAAACATGAAAGTTGTTGAATAGTTTAAAATGTCTTCTTCCATAATATTTGAAGTTGTTTGTTGCCAAAGAGAATAAAACTAATTATTTTATGGTATCCATATCATAGTAAAATTAATTTCTAAGTAAAATATATTTGAGTAAAGTTTTTTAAACTAAATAAACTGCAAAAAGTCTTTAATAACTAATACAGCATATGGAAAAAGACATTCACAACATTCAAGACATTTAACACAGAAAAACGACAATATCTTATACGTTATTGATCAGATAACGTTTACAAGGTTACAGTTGTAAATCGGGCATTGCCGTCTTGTCATGGAAGGTCCCTTGCAATTACGCTTGCACGGGCACCTGTAGTACATTTGAATTTCCGAGCCGGGTCAACCTTTCTGGTCCAAGTTTGTACTAGCTCTATGGACAGGACTAGCCGGTGCAAAAAGGTTGACGCGGTCTGACTTTATGTTTCATATTGGTTGAATTTACTTTTACTAAAGGGGCAGAGGTGCGTGTACGATCACTTTGATGGTGAAACGTAAAATCAGAGATAAAAGAATTACAGAGATCGATTATCAGCTAAAATATGCGCTATTTTCCACAGCATGTTCTATTGTGTACAAGTACTGTACGCGACCAATCAGGAGACATCTGTATTCAGGGATATTTAAGGATCCTTTGGATGCGAAATGCAAAATCTTTGAAAATAGACAATATTTATAAACGTTATGTTCTATGTTTAAAATTGGAGTTTTTCTTTAAAAGCTGTAAAAATTAACCCCTGAATGTATCAAGTGGCCGTAAGATGTCAGTCAAAAAACCGTAGCATGTCGTGCCAAGACACCAAAGGCCTGCTCAGCCTATCCAGGTAGAGTGTATGAGCAATCTGACATGGGTGGATATAGGATTATATAAGGAGTGAGCGAAACTGATTTTGCGCGGAGTTTTTCCAATATATTTGCATTCGCCACAGGATGCAAAGGATATAACGTAAAGACGACTTTACTACAGATTTTATTTAGTTAAAGTCATCAAATTAAAGAGTTCCAGGTGACTGAAAAAAGAAAAATTTTGTATTTTTAAGACACAACAAAATTTCTTCACAACATGGCTTTACTATCAGTAAGAATGAATATAAAAATAAAAACTTTACTTTCGACTCCATTAAAATCGCTATGAAGATTTTTTTAAATGTTTGTATAATAATTATTAATTATGTGACTAACTTTGGAATTTCAGAATTTTATCTCAAGTTTCCGTAGCTCATCTCTAAAACTAATGACTCAGGAGTGAGAAATTTTCCAGGGCCCCTTCCCTGGCTCAACCCTGAATTTGTGTTAGATCAATTGAGTGGTTTTGACTCATATTGGACGAAAAACTTTTATTTAATTTTTACTTTCTTAAAACATCCTTTTCATATTTTTTTTAATAGTAACTAGATTCTATGATTTCAGACTGCTGAGACAACTGCACGAATTTGTTTTGTTAAAATAATAGTGTTCAGACTTGATGCCGTAGTTCAATCCTCTTAATACTATAATTGATACTTTATCTATTATCTTTTAGGAAAATTGCGAAACTATGCTGAGAGAGTGCAAAAACATACAAATTTTAAATCTTTTCTTGTAAACTTTCGAAATGATTTAAAACTTTTGTTTAATTGTGAAAGAAACAGGTAAAGTTTCTAGGCCCAGTTTTGGTTTTATTTTTTATACAGGGTTACCCACAAAGAATGAGACTGTAAAGACGACCGAAAACTGTAAAGACGACTGAAAACTGTAAAGACGACCGAAAACTCTTAGAATGTGACAATCCCAAGGATTAATTAAATATTCGACCTTAGCTATAGTAATCTAATGGCTTATAGCACGACCCCCGTACCATAAAGTTGCTACTCTTCTATTCTTGCTGTTTACATATTCTATATAAGGGGGGGGGGGGTAAAACTCAATTTCTGGAAACCTGTAGGGGGGATACCAAGGGTATTCAAGATACTGAACGAAAACGTTCCAAGAAAAATTGTTTGTAAATAATATGAGTTTGCAGATTTTGGAACTTTACGAGAGGTTGTCCCACTAAACATTGAAATAATAGACTGAATTAAGTAAAATATACGAGAATAAAAAACTCGACTTAAATTTGTCAAATATATATATTGATGACATTTAAATAAATGTAGTAGTTTTTTATGTTAAAAATCCTGTATCCGGCTAATTTAAGACTAAATGATGCCATTGATCATTTATTCTGTTAAACAATTAAACTTTATTGTCGATAAAAAGCACATACATTTCTTTTATTAAAAAACGTAACTTTGATTGAAAGGGATAAAATTTTAGTAAAAAAAACATGTTTTTTTGAGACCCCTGTTTCTAAATGTCTATATAGTGTTCGGATATTACTGCTAACCCCTCAGTTCTAAAAGTTTCTCTATACAATTATTTATTTATCATCATAATGGTAGGATAGTAATTGGGTTTGCAGTTTTTAACATGGTTTTTATTTCTTCCTAAAAATACTGCCGACTGAAGTATAAAAGTATAAAAGTAACCCTCCAATAAACAAATTTCGAACAAAAAATTACAAAAATTATATCAATTGGGGTGAACGCTTGTAAGTTATTTGCGGATGTATGCAGCATGAACAAGTAAGGGAAGTTGACAAACTTTTCGACATCATTTTCTTCATTATTTATCAGATAAACTTCTCTTTTATTAAATGGTCACTTGAAATTACGTGGGAGTTTCTAAAAGCATTTATAAAAGTTTTTGTGTTTTGAGGAAAGTAGTCTTTGCCAAAAATTTTTTTATTCCAATATCTGTGCACCCCAATTACGAAATTTCAAACCATGAATCCTGTTAGATCAAATAAACTAAGTTTTGAAATACAAAATGTGTACGTCATTAGATTCCAAAGATATAGGAATTAGAAAATTTTAGTTTGTGTCAAAGACTCAATTCCTTTAGAATTCAATGTTCTTTTTTATCTAAATTATGGTATATTTGTCTTATTGTTAAACGTGTCTCTTTTTTTAATATCTTTATGTCATACGGCGCGGTGGTAGGCGATAATATCAATATAATAATCAAAATTAAAATCGAAAGTCGTCTTTATTATATTGATATAATTGCATACCACCGTACTTTTAAGTAACACATGGTTTCATGCTTAAAAATAAAATAACACCCACTTTATTTCTTTTTATTTCTTTTTTGGTAATTCTTTCTCCTTTCATAAAACATTGTGCGCACGGGGCACCCAGTTCCAAAGTTTCAAATCCCAAAAAATCTATACGGTGATAACCAGAAAACTCTGAAATAGGAAGTCATGTGCAGGACATTGTCCAATGATTATGCTGCACAGCATTTGTGCAGTGTAAACAGACCCAATTCACTTAATAAGTGATTTAATAACTTACTGGGAAAGCTTTTTGCTTTAAACAACAGCAAATGCACTTAGGTATGGCTTTAATGTCGTCTTCATATTCCACAGTTTTTTAGGTATTGCTGTAAGTTTCTACGTTAACCTATATTTATAGAATGGCATTCGTTCAAATCCTTCCCCTTTAAAGTTAAAACCTTCGTCTGCTCATGCGACGATGAAGATTATTTTCCAGCTGAAATTCCGTGCAAATGAAGTCCACTGGTTTTAGCTAGAGAAAAAAACGATATCTCAGTCTTCATTGATCAAACATAGGTTTAAGGGGTACCATCTTAAATGAAGAATTGATGGAATTACGTTTACAGTTCCTTTAAAATATTTAAAAATATTTTTTATGTGTCTAGACCTTGCGGACATTCCTCTGCAGTTTCATTCTATCCTCTGGACTAACAGCTCCTATATTCTTTGGAAATAATGATAATAATGATAATATTGGTAAGTTGTGTTCTTTATATATTTTTATATTTTTTTCTCTTTTTAACATTATTGTGATTCAATAAAACAAAGATTATATGTAACACTGATTTGAAAATGAAATATACAGGGTGTTTCTCTACAACTGATATTTTTGATTAGCTAAAATTTTATTGAAAAATGCGCAAAACTGGGTTTAAAAATACGGGAAATTGACTAGCCTGAAGGGACATTTCAGGTTCTGGTTGAAAAAAATGACTCCAGTCAGAATTGATAGGTGAAATAGCCTTTTTACTGAAGAGTAGAAAATCTGGATTATCCTGGGATATGGAAAACTTTGAAGTGAGCTTCAGGTTCGCCGAGCCTTCAGGTTACAGTTATTGCTCAACTCAACCTGCTACTGATGAAGAGCTTAAAATTATTTTGGAAGAGTTTTCTGTTTCCCTGCAGCCTGCAAAAATCAAAAAGTGTTTCAGCGAAATGAGAGATCGCGCCTGTTTCGAGTCACAGCTAAACCTACTCTGAAAAGTTCATATGAATGGCGATTTTGCTTAAGATGTAAATTTCCCAATCTATCTTAACTAATAATATATTTATTGCAAACTTTTAACTGAAATATAAGCAAATCAAAAATATCAGAGAACCACCATGGATGACAGTTTTGGTTTATTTGTCATGCAAAGCATCCCATCCATCTTGTTTTTAAACAATGTTTTTTTTCCTTTGAGATGATTCCATCATGTTAAACTAAAATACATTACTCGTAAGATTGAAATCTCATATGCTTTCAATTATACTCCTCTAATTGACAAGCTATTGAGAAAATGAAAGGTTTTGAAAATGTAACCGAATAATTTATTTTCTTCTCATTCTTATGCCTAAAATCGAAACTAAAGGAGCTAACAGGTCAGTACCATTTACGTCGAATAAATTTGACCTCCTCCTTTTGTCTAGCTTTTAGTGCCACATAAGTTTACATTTTGAAGAATTATACATATGGACCATAATTAAGAAACCTCATTTTTTGTTAATTAACAATTTGAAAAATCCTTCAGGTTTTATCCTCATCTAAACTCTTAATATTTTGTGGACAAACCATTTTATAGCTTTTTAAACACATAACTTTAAACACATAACTTTAAACACATAACTTTAAACACATAACTTTAAACACATAACTTTAAACACATAACTTTAAACACATAACTTTGAACACATAACTTTGAACACATAACTTTGAACACATAACTTTGAACACATAACTTTGAACACATAACTTTGAACACATAATTTTGAACACATAACTTTGAACTCTGTTAAACATTTTTAAAAACAAGAAAAGGAAATTTGCTGATGAGATTAAAAAAATTATACCCAACTAGATTTTTATTTTTAGGTAATTTGGCAGTGGGGGCAGGCAACAATGTCATTCGAATACCTCCCTCAAGCTTGACAGCACTTGCTGGTATTGCTGCTATTGCAGTTCCTACAGCTATTATTGGAGCTACGACGGCAGGTCAAAACAATGCTCTTACTCTTTAAGTAATAATTTAATAGGGTTCCATGATAAATAACAGTATACCCACTTTTAAAATTCGGTGATGGTGATGGACCAAACCTCTGTAGAATAAAAAATAGATGGTAGTTCCACATTTATTGAATATATATTTTGGTCCGGGTTGACCCTCGTCAGTTCTAAGGATATAATTT
The DNA here is from genome assembly GCF_000591075.1 of Eurytemora carolleeae. NCBI lineage: Eukaryota > Metazoa > Arthropoda > Copepoda > Calanoida > Temoridae > Eurytemora > Eurytemora carolleeae. The sequence continues at coordinate 160,812 of NW_019396663.1, read as the reverse complement.
ATTTAGAAAAAGTCAAGATAATTTTAAAAATTGAAATTAACCCATTTTTAAAGAAATCCTATTGTGATTTCAAGGCTAGTTGCCCCACCTACATATCTCATAATATTTCAATATACTTAAGGACATTAGAAGTGGAAACTTTTGTTTTGGATACTCATAATCCTGATTGCTTAATTGTGATATCCACTACAGGCCATTTTAGTTTGAGGAATGCCTTTTCACATCTTAATTTTAGTCAATTTTTCCTTGATCAAAGTTCCCTTCAACCATTGACTGTGTACAATTACCATGTGCGATATCTAATGCTAATTGAGTTCCCAGCTCGCTTCAGGGATATTGTAAAAATGATTTCCCTGAAGCTTCAGTTAATGTGATCTTCAATTGTCTATCTGAATGCTATCTCATTGCTTTCTAGGTTGAATTGAGAACATTTGGACTCACTTTTATTTTTGATCATGGGGAGGATCCGCAAATTCTTTCTAAAATAGAAGTTCAGAGAGAAGAAAAAATAATTACTTTGAACTTCACTCCTCACATGTGTAGAAAATACAAATACATTTCTATTTTAGGGTTGTTTGTTCCTGCATTTTTGGCAGCAGGTACTGAGGAGGAGGATAAAGTTGATGCACGTTATATTTTACCCCGACAGCCACCTACCTACGGCTATGGGATTAGATACACTTCTGGTTATCGAACCCCAATAACAGTAGATAGATATAAAATGTCAAACCTAGGTTATGCTCCAAGACCAGGAATAAAATCTAATACAGCAAACTATAAAGAGTTAGTGGACCCTTATAAAGAAATAGAAGATACCTACAATGCCCAATCACCTAGCTATGAACGTCCAATGAATGCTGCTGTTTATTTAAATAATTATAAACAAAAAAAACATCAGTCCCTTCCTTTATACATATCGTTTCCTCATTCCAAAGACTTTTACCCTGATAACTTTAGCCTTAAACAAAACTCTGATCAAAAAGATTCAGCTCCTACTATTTTCATAGATGGTTATATTAACAGTGCAGGCCCTCACCCTCAAAATGGATTTGGAAATAATGAGGACACTGGCTTTCAAGGTGAAGGTTATGGGGATAGTAAAGCCACAGGCTCGCAAGGTGAAGGCTACCATGACACTGCAGCTTTTGGTTATCTTTCAGATAATTATCTTACTTCTGAACATTCTAATTCACAAGCAGATATCACTTATAATAGAGAATCTTCTGGCTACCAAACAGATAAGTACTTTGAAGCCGAACCCTCTGGTAACCAAGCAGGGATCTATTCCGATATAACACCTTCCAGTTATACATCAAATACCTATTCTGATACAGCATCCTTGGGCTACCAAGCAGATGATTACTCTGAAGCAGCATCCTCAGGCATCCAAACAGCCATCTATTCTGATGTAACCCCTTCTGGCTATCAAGAAGGTGTCTATTCTGATACAACTTTGACTGGCTCCCAATCAGATGACTACTTTGAATCAGTACCCACTGGTAACCAAGCAACCATCTATTCTGATATAACACCTTCTGGTCATCAAGAAGATGCCTATTCTGATGCAGCATCCTCTGGTTATCTAGCAGATGACTACTTTGAAGTACCCTCTGGCAATGAAACAGACCAAGCCGATGTCTCCCCTGATTTAACCTCTGACTACCAAGGAGACAACTACTTTGAAACAGCATACTCTGGGAACAAAGCGGATACCTTTTCTGATATAATGTCACCTGAGTATCAAGAAGATAACTACTTTAAAGCAATACTGTCTGGCAACCAAGGAGACAACTATTCTGATAAAATGTCTCCTGGCTACAACAACTACTTTGAAGCAGTACCATCTGGTAACAGAGTTGATAGTTATTCAGACTTAACTGGACCACCTGGCTACCAAGTGGACAACTATGCTTCTGACCATACTAATATCAAAGGCAAATTCTTCCAGTCTGGTAATACTTTTAACAGCTTGGCAGATATTTATCAAAGAACTGGATATCCAGAGGACCTAGAAAAAGGTGCCAGTAGGAACAGCTACAGTAACCCCCCTAAAAACTGGTTTTATTCAGATACAGATGCAGACAATGATATGTACAATAATGATAATACTTATAAAGGTTTTCATATTTGGAATCCTTTTTCCATTTATTTTGATCATGAGCATGAACGTGCATTTCCCTAATTTTGTACTCAAATATTAAGCATAGCTGGTTATAGGCAGTTTTTTAAAGGATTTGCTTTGAATCTCATTTTAACAATGTATCCAAAGTATCTTTTTGGGTAATTTTGGTGTGCTTTTTCCTCAGGTTTTGTAATAATGTTTTGTGGGTATTTTGTTAATTAAGTAAAGACTATGTTAGTTAAAATCTTTAAAAATCAATGTGCACTGCAAATAGTGAATTTTTGCCATTTGATTATGTTTCCAAATTGGCAAGCAATCGTTAAAATTAAAAATCAATTTAGTTTTATTTATAAATAAATTTAATATCAAATAGTTTTATGGTTATGTATAAAGAAGCAGAACTAAATATGTGTTTGCTCGACAAAGAGTCAAAATCCTGGAGCTTTATATGCAGAAAGTTATATTGAAATGAAAGTTAAGTGAATGTGGATACTGGTAATTTTTTATTGAATGAATTTGTTCTAAAACTTTACTTTCCCTTTTCTGAAAATACATCAAATACTAACATTGAATTATTTGTTCTTGGGTGCTTCAAGGTTTACTTTGTTAGTTTGTTTTCAATAGTTCAAAAATAATAGATTTCGTTCTCAACAGTATCGTTAATTTTTCATCTATTCCCTTTATTTTCTCATTGAACGATTGTTCAATAAATCGTTAGTTTAATGACATTTTTTTTTCAACATTTTTTATTTAAATGTTGTATAAAAACATTGTTCATATCGTTTTTTCAGGTTTGTTCGAATGAACAATTTAGAAATTGTTCATAAAAATTTTGTTCATTTACAACAACAATACTCATCTCTACTTTTGGGAATGAAAACATCAAACCAATTTTCCTGAGAGACAATTGAGTTAGACATCTTATGACGTCACTGTTTGGAAGAAGTTGATTAAAATTTGCTGCTGCTTTCCATCATAATGTGAAAATTAAACACAACTAATTCTTCTTTTAACTTATACCAACAGCATATTGATTTTAATCCGAATAATTTATTAAATTAAATGAAAAAATTACAACAAAAATGTTTTAATCATGATCTATTTATGATTGTTGCCTTCAAAGAATATTAAAGGCAACACTTCATTCAAATTCATTCTAGTTCCTAACAGGTTTTTGGAAGACCTTATTTCCATAAAAAATTGGATACCCTGAAACTATTGGGCGCTTGCGCTTTTCCTTGGGCTCAGGCTTCACGGCACGCTGTTGACGGTTCAAGCTGCGAAAAGGAGAAGGGTAGGTGATGACATTTCTGAAATTCTGATTCAAAATGGAGGATTCTTCAACATGTGTTGTAACTGAAGCTGCAGCTGCTGCTACTAGTATCAGAGCCAAAACACAGCCGAACATCTAAATAAAAATTTTTAAAGGGACTGTAAGCAAAATCTCAAATGACCCTTCATGGAATGTCTGACTCACAACGATAAAATAATGTTTATCTGATCAAGTGAGAATTATGTATCAATATTGTGGGAAAATACATAGTAATTATCGCCAGAAAAAAAACACTTTCAACCTTAGAAAAACGACAATACCTTCTAATTCTTTAGGTTTCAAGAGTATTCTTGTAAATCAGACATTGCCATCTTAGTTGAAGTTACGCGTACAGTCCCTTTAGGAATACGTAAAATATGGCATAGCACTGTCCTTCTTGTGTTATGCAGACGGAGGTCCAATAAAATGGTGTAAAAAGTCAACAAAATTTATATTTAGAACAGTTTTGTTTAACTTTTTAACATTTTTTTGAGTCTAGATCACTGAACTTATTTACAGGATGTCCTACGAAACGAAACGAAACAAAACAAAACAAAACGAAACAAAACGAAACGGCCTCTTTTTTATCTTTGAATTCATAGCAGTACTCATTCGTCAACATTTTTTAATATTATAAATACTTTTCTTTTCTGTCAAAATGTTTGTATAAAAAACGTCAAAACGGCTGAACCAATCGGGCCAAAATTTTTGTGGGACCACACATGACCCAGGGAAGGTTAATGGATGATTTCAACTTTTTAATATCCACGAAAAAAATCGATTGAGCAACAATTTCGATAAAAAAAAATCAAAAAATGGGTATAAACCTTGTATTTTTATCAATAAAGTTCTTAATAAAGTTACCCCACAAATAATGCAAGTTTAAGGGACGACTAGCAGGAATTTATTCAGTCCTTTTTCAGTTTATTAAGGAAACAATTTAACACGAAGGTTTGGAGTTAGTGATAAAACTTTTCTTGATAACACTTCAAAATAAAATAAAACCGTTTTGTAATCATCTAAAAAAATCTAATGTTAACTAATTTTTATCAATTGTTTAAGAAAATGAAGATAAAATATTAATTAAAAAGTTTGCAAAGATGATTTCAAACTTCTAAACACAAAATCACAAAACAGCTGAAATTATGCATCTATCAGTTTCGTTTCTAAATCATTAACTAACAAATGTAAATAGTTTCATAAAAAATGTGAATTTAAACAATTTATGTTTGTCATTTTCACTTATTTTTTATTTTATATTTTATATATTTTCTTATTTTATATTTTATATATTTTCCTACCTTACGCGTCATATCTCAAACTGTGGAATATAAAGAGCAAATTATATTGTTTACACTTTCAACTCTTCCAGCATTCAATTGAGGAGAAAGATTTTAGCCTGCTTTTATATACACGCGGCCAGGAAATCTTGAAGCGCACAATACTAATTTTAAATTTGCGCTCGATACTCATGAAACATGTTAGATTCAAATTTTAAATTGATTTTATGTTATTTTCTCAGATCGGTTTGGTTTAGTGATAGTTTCTCTGATAGGTTTGGTTTAGTGTTAGTTTCTCCGATAGGTTGGGTTTAGTGTTGGTTTCTCCGATAGGTTTGGCTTAGTGTTAGTTTCTCCGATAGGTTTGGTTTAGTGTTAGTTTCTCCGATAGGTTGGGTTTAGTGTTAGTTTCTCCGATAGGTTGGGTTTAGTGTTAGTTTCTCCGATAGGTTGGGTTCAGTGTTAGTTTCTCTGATAGGTTGGGTTAGTACCAGTTTATTCAATAGGTTGGGTTTAGTGTTAGTTTCTCCGATAGGTTGGGTTCAGTGTTAGTTTCTCTGATAGGTTGGGTTAGTACCAGTTTCTTCAATAGGTTGGGTTTAGTGTTAGTTTCTCCAATAGGTTGGGTTTTGTGTTAGTTTCTCCGATAGGTTTGATTTAGTGTTAGTTTCTCCGATAGGTTGGGTTTAGTGTCAGTTTCTCCGATAGGTTAGGTTTAGTGTTAGTTTCTCTGATAGGTTGGGTTTAGTGTTAGTTTCTCCGATAGGTTGGGTTTAGTGTTAGTTTCCCCGATAGGTTAGGTCTAGTGTTAGTTTCTCCGATAGGTTGGGTTTAGTGTTAGTTTCTCTGATAGGTTAGGTTTAGTGTTAGTTTCTCCGATAGGTTGATTTTAGTGTTAGTTTCTCCGAATGGTTGGGTTTAGTGTTATTTTCTCCGATAGGTTGGTTTTAGTGTTAGTTTCTCCGATAGGTTGGGTTCAGTGTTAGTTTCTCCGATAGGTTGGGTTAGTACCAGTTTCTTCAATAGGTTGGGTTTAGTGTTAGTTTCTCCAATAGGTTGGGTTTTGTGTTAGTTTCTCCGATAGGTTGGGTTCAGTGTTAGTTTCTCCGATAGGTTGGGTTCAGTGTTAGTTTCTCCGATAGTTTGGGTTAGTACTAGTTTCTCTAATAGGTTGGGTTTAGTACCAGGTTCTCCGATAGGTTGGGTTTAGTGTTAGTTTCTTCAATAGGATAGGTTCAGTGTTAGTTTCTCTGATAGGTTGGGCTTACTTTCTCTGATAGGTTCAATTTACTGTTAGATTCCCCGATAGGTTCGGTTTGGTGATTGCTTCTCCGATAGGTTCGTGTTAGTGTTAGATTCTCCGATAGGTTCGTGTTAGTGTTAGTTTCTCCGAAAGGTTGGGATTAGTTTCTCTGATAGGTTCGATTTAGTGTTAGATTCTCCGAAAGGTTCGATTTGGTGATTGTTTGTTTCTACGATAGGTTCGGGTTAGAGTTAGATTCTCCGATAGCTGTTCGGCTTAAATTTGAGCTTTACCTTTTAGTGGGTTAATTTTTTAATAGGTTGGTTAACTTGGTTTCAAAGTTTTAAGAAGCTGAACTTCAATTTTAATTTCTCTTTGACATATTTTTGCAGAGAGGTTTCGCATGAATTATTTGCAAGAACGCACGAAGAATAAATTGCACAGAAACTGGCAAATTCCCTGTTTGAAAATTCTGGTATAAAGCAGTTTAAAAATCATGTTTTCCAGAACTAACCAGATTTAGTTCAAGTGTTTTAACACTTATTTAGTTTGGAAGAAAAAATGCGATTAAACATTCTCACATTTCAAACTTGCCGTGAAGCTCTTTGATAAATTATTACATATAGAGTAGAAGAACAAAATGAAAATACGTAAGATCCATGTAGAAAGGGCCAATGTGTTTAAAAATAGGGAACTTGTTGATATTTGCTTTTAATGGTTAGATTTGCGTGCGAATTCCTGGAGGCCAATCATATTCCGTTGTTTTCACACGGACCAGTTGCAAAATGATAAATAATGCAGGGGAAGAGGCAGGCTATTAGGGGGAGGTGGAGGGGGGCAGATTAGGGGGATTGGAAATAGGCTGATTCAAAGCGTGAATTGTTTTCGTTCCTTTTCAAAATTATCGTTCGTTTTCTCATTAAATGATCGTTCAGTCAAACCGTTCTTTTAGTAAAAAACTGTCGTTTTTTGAAAAGTTTGTTCGAAATTTTTTTTATTTTAAAAACTTTGATAGAATGAAAATACTAGAGTTAAAAAGTTTAAAGATAAATTGTTTATAATAGGACATAACGAACTATCACTCCTGTATGTTGAGTCTATCCAATCAGGGTTCAGTTATGAGTTTGTTGTCTATTCTGAACCAATAGAAATTGCATGGCGGTAACATATATATTTCTATCTATCTCATTATACAATCAGAGATAAATCCTTATATCGGCGCTATAACATTAAATGGAAATATTTACTTCTACTGAAACTATGGCGCTATGAATGTTAACCTGAAATAAATTTGTTTTATTCACATAAAGAAAAAAATTGTCAACATTGATACATTTTTTTGTAATGTAAAGAGTAAAGACATATAATATTCATATTTGACTTTTTAGCCACAAAGTCAAATATTCAAATCTCCATATCGTTTCAACGTTTGATATTTCAAACTTTGACTAATTAACGTAAGAGAATTTATATTTTAAAATATTAAAGGTTTACGGGTTGATTAGAAAATCAGATTTTGTGGCAAAAAGCTGAAACATTATTTTTGAATATTTTCGAAATTTCAAAGATCAAAACAGAAAAAATTTGTGAAATTTTAAATGGCCATTTTTGATAATTTGCGAAGGAAAAATGTTCGGAGTTAGAGTAAACTAGAAACCAATTGAAAGGATTGTCATTTAAAAAAAAAATTTATCGATTTCCAAGTTGTGAGTTGTGACTGATTTTTTTATTAAAACGTTCCCTAAACATAACATATATATTAATCATAACAATTAAAAAACTTCAAAATCTGAAGATTTTTTCAGAAAATTACGGAGTGGTGAAATTGATGAATATTATTCCCAAACTTGTGATTTATATAAACAAATAAAAAAGATCAATCCTGATAAAGAATATCAAGTATTGTTGATTATAATTTAATATTCATCAGTCAAAGGTTGTATCTGTGAAAATTGAGATTTTGCACCCTTATCAAATGATGCTCAAGCATTCATAAATTTATTCTAGAGATGACTCTCTTCAATCTTCATCATATAAAACATATTTCAAATATTAATAGATGGAATATTACTGTAGGAACCAGAAATTAACTAAAAGTGGTCTACTGGCTCTCACTGTAGTTAATAATGAAAATTGTGTCCCTGTGTCGCATTTAGAGCACTGGATTAATAGCTTGTTTGATAGCTACGCTTGTGTCCCTGTGTGGCATTTGGAGCCTGGATTAATAGCTTGGTTTGATAGCTACTGGGATCGCTGGATTGAAACCGTGTGGATACTGGTTGACTTTGACGGGTTGTACCTGGATAGATACGTTTCAATAACTTGTTATGGAGTAGGTGTTAACAACTTAATTTCTCCAATAATACTTTACTCGTTTCAATCCAGAAACAACTCTCCCAATATTCATAAATCTGTATCTATCCAGATACAACTCTCTCTCGAACTCTTAAGTTGTAATTATGAACACAAGAAGCTATATAACTCTATAGTCTCTACCTAGCAATATTTCTCTGAACAGCGGTTCATATTCAACTGATCTATATTTTGAGTTTAATAGGACAGTTTAATATGTATGGACCATAGGTCTGTTCAGAAATTAACCAACATAGTTATTTATAAAAGAAATATGAATTAAGGCTATATAGGAATCCAAAAAATCTGAGTTTTTGGAAAGACTTAATTCCTTTAAAACATGTTGTTTGAATTCATGAAAAGAATTTAAGGAATACTTACAGTACATCCCTTACGTTCTGTATGTAATTTTGATCAAAACATTCGTGATAGTTATGTAGTAAACGCCTACTCCATAAAAATTTCTTGAACAAGTATCTATCCAGGTAAAACTCAGATTTTCTTGACTATCAACGCCACTAGCACTGGGCGCGATCTGGTTTACTATGTCAACCGGACACTAGCAATCTATTGATCAATATCTCAAACAGGACAGGATAAACACGGCTACAATTATGTGAACTATCAATGCAACTACCCCTGGGCGCAATCTCGTTTACTATGTCAACTGGACAATAGCAATCAATTTGTATGTTTCAACAAAATCCAAATTACTCTCAACACTGTAATCAAAGTGGAGTTTCTGAATCAACTAAGGTATATTTCTTTAGTTTAGATTAGAGTTTGGTCCTTAACAGCGTTATTACAAGTTATGCGCTGTTATATATAACATAGTTAAGCAATCACAATATTGGTATGACAGAGTTCTATATCTATGTACATTGAATGGGTTAATCACAATACATGATTTACGTATTACTAATGGGCACATTTAGCTATATGGACAATATACAATGTAATTTACTATGGGTCTCTATATTTGCTACAGTTATAATGGACAATGTTTCAAGGTTTATTAATCAATTGTATTTTTGAAATAAAGCAAATAAGCAAAATTCTTTTAGAACAAAACAGACTGATTTTATCAAATTTTAGATCATGCACTGTGTCTCAAGCAGAAAAAATAATAATAATAATTTATTTTATATTACAATAACAATAACAATTTACTTATTCAATTTAAAGGATTTAAAAAAAAATCAAACACTTCATGATTTTTTCTCTCACAGGCTTAATTATTATCCAATCATCATGAAATTAATTTTACAATATCTTTAAGATGTTAGGACTACATGGTTAAAAACTTATCGGATTTGGTCAACACTCACGGTGGACTAAGCCAGTGGGGTCAGTCAAATAGGCCTAGGATTAGGCCGGGTATTGTAAAAAGTCTGAATGCCCCATGGGAGTTGTCATAGTTAGCCCTTCGATGGGAAAATGCCAAGAAAATTGACCCCTGTCGTATGTTAGTCTGGTTAGGGCGACGTACTGTACAGAATATGGTCATCTGTGTTCTGACAAGGCACATAAGATTGGGTCAGTACACGCTGTTATCTGGCAGGCCGGTACAAACTGGGCAGGTCCTGTTCTAATTAAAATTTACTACGGCCCAGAGTGCACTACTCTGAATAAATGCTCTTTATCTCTTGGGGATTAAAACTGATTAGCCTACAGGCAAAAAAAAATATTAAAGCTGAAGAAAATCCAGAATTTGCTTAAAAATTACAAAAATTTATTTAAAGGTGTTCAATATAAGCTTATAACTCTTAAAAGCTTTGTTATTTTTCAGATTACAAGTTAAGGGTGGGGCTAATATGACCAAACACCAATTTGGAGGACACTATAAACCCACCATTTACAGACAAATGCAGAACCAGTTTCTTCACGTCTCCTTCAAGAAGTAGAACAACTGCTGGGGACGATTACTGTAAGCTGATTGGACCATATTTTAATGCAAGAAGCAGTATACCTTCCTATCCTAAAGCTTTTCCTTTTGTGAATCAACTCTAACACGGTCTATTGAGGGCTCAGCTTGCTGGCAGGACAAAGCTTGTAAACAGCCACTGCAGCCAGCCTCTTTTACTGTTATCAAATCAAATCAAATCAAATCATTTATTTCTGCAGAAAAAAAAACAATATTTACGAATTAATTTTTAAAAATCACAATATGTAAAATATTATTTTCCGCAGCAGGCGGACTCAATAGCCTGGGGCTGTTTTAGCTGAGCCCCCCTGTTAACCAAATTCTTTAATTAAATTATAACATTTAAAAAAAAACATATACACAAAAAGAACTAAAGAGAAAATCAGTGCAGCATCAATCGTAGGTTGGACATGGAGACAGATAGGGATTCATAACGTAAACAGAGAGTAACTAATATATTTGATTTTAAAAAAGATCTTGGACTCAAAGTTAATGGCAACTCCGACAAAGAGATTATGGAGGGGGGAGGGGGGGATGAAAGCATAATCCACCACTGGGGCCCAATCCCATTCACTGGGGGAGTATCTGCCTTCTCGGTGTTAGCAATAGTTTGGTTTACACCTGACAATAACCACGAAGTTATGCCATGGCAAAAAAGAAGGTTGCAAGGAAGAAATATGTAAATCTCTATCATCTAGACTGAAGCAATGTGGGAGAGAATAGGAAATCCCAGTCAGTAGTTGATCAAATCCGTCCCCTAGAGATAAAAGAGCTTCTATTCAGAGCAGGGTTGACCAAATCCGATTTTTTTTAACCATGTAGTCCTAACGTTCTAGAGACACTGTGATATAAATTTTATTATGATCCAACAATAATTAAGCCTGGGAGAGAAAAAAGTGTGAAGTGTTTGGTTTTTTTTCAACACTAAACACATATATCTACATTACAAAAATCAAAATATTTCCGTCACCATTAAAACTATGCATGTACAAAAGAAAAAAGAAAGAAATATAACAATATCCAGTCCTCCAAATAAAAAAATAATTACACGTTATCCTCCATGCAACAAGGCAATGCTTGTTTCACAACTGCACCCTGAAAAATTTTGTCTGATCTAGTGTGAATAAGATTTTAATGTTAAAAATTTGAAAACTGGTTAGTTTTGATTGTGGTTTCTCTACACAAGTAAAGGAATTCAAAGGTACTGTTGTGAATCAGGTATTGTCATCTTTGCATGGAGGATTAATTTATTACGGCGTCAAACATTATAGAAATCCAACGTATAGAAATCGCTAGGTATAGCAACAAGGCGTATTTTTTGGGAGAGCATTTCTTATATTTTTGAGAAATTTCTATAATGTTTGACGCCATTTATTACCAATGAGACATTTTTAGGTGTACAATTTTTAAATAAGAGCATAAAGTCGTAATATTTTACCAGATGTTTCAACCAACATAGGAAGCGCTTTTTTACAATTCTTAAATAACATGGACAAAACATGTAACAAATTCTATTCTACAAATGCAGGGGTCAATATAATTCCCTTTTCAATCCCATTTGGGATTGACAAATTTGAAAGAAATGGGGGCAAATTCTTTAATTGGGGGCAAATTTTTTTTATATGATAATTTAAAAAAAAATTGGGGGCATTTTTTTTAAAAATTGGGGGCATTTTTTTTCAAATTGGGGGCAATGGGGCTAATGTGCTAGTGGAATTTGAAAAAAAAATTTTAACTGGGGGCATTTTTTTCAAAATTGGGGGCAAAAAATTATTTTGGGATCGAGAAAATCAGCTTTTTTGGGAATTATATTGACCCCTGTACAAATGTAGTTGTACGTATACAAACAGGTTGAGAAAAATAAGGAAATTCTATCATTGGAAATATGTTATCAAAATTCAATTATAAGTCTTGCAGGTTTATGGAAATTTTTTTAGGTAGGGAGGCAATTTTTGACGAGGTTTTCTATTTTTTAATTGCGAATACAACATTTTAAAGAAATCTACGAAAATAATATTAGGTACAACAAGGGTGATAGTGATGATGAAATTATTGATTCTACGGTTTTACAATGGCTTTCATCAATAATTTCTTTCAAGAAATATGCTCTTAAACAGCAAATTGGTTTATAAATTATTTTCTTTTTTATGTTTTCCCAAGGTTATTAAATAATTGTAAAAAACGTGTTTTCTGCTGGCTCAAACAACTGGTGAAATTATACAAACGACTTAATTCTCTTATTTAAAAATTGTACATTTTAAAGATGTCTAATTGGTATCAAATGAATCCTAAAGTTTTTTCTCTACAATACTGCACTTTCAGCTCAAATATATTACAATGCCAGTGTCTCCCTTTAAGGAAAATCGTGACTGTTGTAGGGATAATGATTATTCAGGGAGAACCGTTGTTTTCTTTATGGAACAAATGAGATTCCTGTTAACTATTACATTATTTAGTACGTGTGGAGTCAAATTTCAGAGATGACATCAGCTTCATATCCTTAAAGTGTTGCATCAAGGTTTTTATCTGATCCATGCCATATAATGTAAAATCAGAATATGAAGCTGATTAGTCATTAGAGGGTAGTGCTTCTGCATAGCCAGGGAGTGGAATTTCAGAGTTTACGCCTGCTTGATATTCTGATAGTGATGTTTTAAGGTATTTATCTGCTCCATAGCCAGATGATGTAGAATCAGAATATGAAGCTGATTGGTCAGTAGAGGGTGATGCTACTTTATAGCCTTTGAGAGGAATTTTAGAGAAGAAACCTGATGCATCTGCATAGCCGGGGAGTGGAATTTCAGAGTTTGCGCCTGTTTCATATCCTGATGGTGATGCTGTAAGGTATGTATCTGCTCCATAGCCTGATGATGTAAAATCAGAATATGAAGCTGAATGGTGAGAAGCACCTCTTTGGTAGCCAGGGATTGGAATTTTAGAGTAGACACCTTCTTGATAATCTGATGGCGATGCTTTAAGGTAATTATCTCCTGGGTAGACAGATGATGTAAAATCAGAATAAAAAGCTAATTGGTCATAAGAGGGTGATGCTCTATGGGAGCTTAGGAGTGGAGTTTCAGAGTAGATACCTTCTTGATAATCTGATGGCAATGCTTTAAGGTAATTATCTCCTGGGTAGACAGATGATGTTAAATCAGAATAAAAAGCTAATTGGTCATTAGATGGTGATGCTCTTTGGTAGCTTAGGAGTGGAGTTTCAGAGTAGATACCTTCTTGATAATCTGGTGGTGGTGCTTTAAAGTTGTTAAATATTTGGTTGTCAGAAAGAAGTGTTCTATCAGAACGGGTGTCTGCATGGTAGTCGCACGGTTCTCCTTCAAGGAAGTCGTAATATATTGTGCTCCCTCGGTAGTTTTTGTTTTCATTGGAAGGTGCATTAGGGATATCCACAATGTCATCCAAGAAATAATCTTTAGAGGAAGAAAACGTTCTAGGAACTGGTGGGGATTGGAGTTCACCTTGTTTAAAACTAAGGCCAATGCTATTCATGCCTTTAGGAGGTTCGTAGGTAGTCAATGGAGCATTGTAAATATGGCTTGGGGCCTTGTAACTATCTTCAATTGTCTCATATGGCGCCACTAATCCTGGATAGCTATTTGTGTTATACTTAATTGTTGGTTTAGGGGCAAAATAGCTATGTGCAGGGGTTTGATAGCCCATGTCTGGCAGTTCATAATTCAGAGTTTGATATCTATTGTAACCATTACTGAATCCATAACTAGGTTGATACTGGGGTGGTGTATTTCTTGGATCCTCATTTGGATCCTCATTTGGATCCTCTTTAGCTCTCAAAAGTTCACGGATGATTAAACCTAAAAATATGTATACGTTTTTTCTGTTCTATTCGTGAAACCATGTCAACTTCATTCTCTTTATAACATTTAATTAATAAACGCAGTGTTTCATGCTGGGGACAGCTTCAGTTAATTTTATATTTATTCTATTCTATGCACTTAAAAAGGGAATTAATTAATAAACACAGTGTTTCATGCTGGGGACAGCTTCAGTTAATTGTATATTTATTCTATTCTATGCACTTAAAAAGGGAATTAATTAATAAATCACAAGTGTTTAAAATGAAACATCAGCTCCTTTGTCGTAGCATATGGACAAGTTGGTTTAGCATTGTGTACATGGATTATTTTGATGCATTAAATTACAGGTACCACCATTATCTAAAGGAAGACACTGGCAAGGTAACATAGCTTTGAAATAAAACTGCGGTATTACAGAGAAAATTTTTAGAATTAATTTGATACCAAAAAGACGCTTTTACAGTGTGAAAACAAATTAGTTTATGGAAGAATGTTTGTTTCGTTTTTCATTTTTTCTTCTATGGAAACCTCTTACTCAGCCAGTCTAAGCCTTTAAAGCATTCTGTTGTGATGGAATATAAACCTTCTTCTAACTAGTGGAGGGCATTGGTATGAGAAGGGTTTCCAGCGAAAAGGAAAAATCGTTTCGCAAAAATTTCGCATTTTTTGTGACTATTTCGCTTCATTTTTGCATTTTGTTCGCTCGCGAAAAATGCTAAAATTTTCCTTTTTTTTCGCGAAATTTCGCTTCAATCCGTTTTGCAAAAAATGCGAAATTTTCGCGAAATAGAAAATGTGAAAATTTTGCGAAAAAATGCGATCATTTCCCTAAAAAAGCGAAATTTCGCGAAAAAAATAATGTGAAAATTTTGTGAAAAAATGCGAAAATTTTGCTAAAAATACAGAATTTTTAAAAATAGATGCAACATTTTAGCGGAAAAGTTGCGAAAAAGACTTAATTTTGAGAATACAAGACTCATTTTCAAAGAGGGATTTATCCACGAGGCCATTTGATGGATTAACAGTTAGCACAAAATATAAATATAGATTTAAGAACGACTAGGAGATATCAGACATATTATAGAAAAAATGCGAAATTTCGCGAAAAAGTTTACGAAAGGCGACCAAACATTTTTGCATTTTTTTCGCGAAAGGTTTCGATTGCTGGAAACCCTAGTTATGACTTGAGGTTCGTTTTTTAAACAGTTATAGTTTTTCAGATTCTTAGGAGATTTTACTAGAATCTGAGATAAGTATGCTTTTATCGCATTAAATGCTAAATTTTTACTCTGACCAAAGATATTTACTAAAACGATTTTTCTAAACGATTAGTAAATTCGTTTTTCGTTTTCGTTTTGTTTTTAACAAATGTTTTGTTTAATATATTTGATCAGAGAAAAAAATTCGCATAATGTAATACATTTTGAGAATGCAATTTGGGGATGTGCTAAGTAACTCACATTTTTGTGAATGACTCTAAAGTTTCTTATATTTCTTAAAATGGAGGTTACAACGATGCCATGAGTACTTCTAACCTGTGGTCATCATTCCCATCATAGCAGTGGGCACTAACATCCAGTAACATGGTGTCATATATGTAGAATTCTGCGGAGCATCTGGAAATATAGATTTTATTTACTTTCCCAAGGGCAACTTCCCAAGGTTTTTTTCCCAAGTGGCAACTTTCCAAATATGTGCTGGCTGCAGCACTTGGCCCCACATCCCAGCCTTGCCAAAGCGCTCGGCCCCGAATTCCATCCTAGCCTCAGTGCTCGACCCATATTGCTGCATGCAGCAGTGGAAATTGCCACTCGGGAAGTGGGTATCAGGAAAATACACATAATTATCATTCTTATCTGAGAGCTTATGAACTAGAGATATGAATCGTTTTTGTGAACGAACAAAATTTTTCGAGAACGAAGGTTTTGTTAAGAAAAAAAATTAACAATGGATGCATAACTTGGATTGTTCTAAGAAATGAAAAACGATATTTTTTTTTAAAACAACTGAAATAAAACTAACGATTTAAACATTTCGAAAGAACTTGAAAATTTTTTTGCAACAAACTTTCGAAAAAATTATTATTTTTTTTGGCGGAACGAACGATTTTACTGAACGATCGTTCATCGAAAAAATGAACGAAAAAGCCGAAAATGAACAATAGTTTTGAGAACAATAGAAATCAATTTTTTATCGATTAAAAAAATAACTAAATGGGGCGTTCGCCAATGATGAATGAACAATATGAAAAAAGGCGAACGGCGGAGTTATACAATAGTTATACAAGTAGGAAATAGTTAATAAAGAAAATACTGTTTAATCATGTAATTTTGTTCAATAACTTACAACAATTTTGTATTAAGTTTTGATAAAAAACTTTGAAAAAATAAGGTTCCCAATCAAAATTCAGCCAAATTGGTTTAGGGGTTCATGAGTTGTGATCGGGCATCAAAACAGACAAAAGCAGACAAATAGTATCGTTGTGAATCGGGCATTGCCATCTTGGTACGGTGGGTCACTATAAATCACGCGTTCACAGTTCAATATTTAGAAGACGACCAAAAATATCAAAAAACAAAAAAACGATAATAAACAAAACTCAAAATTTATAAACAAACAAGTAATTTTAAAAAAGTAAAAAAAAATAAAAAAAATACCAAAACATTTGTTTTATCTCCTGGACATTTTCTATTTTAAGTTTAAGTATTAAAACTTAACTCAATAATCAGCAATTAGTAATTTGAGATTACACACATCTCCAATTTCGTAAACAAAACTGTTCTAGACATTTTAAGTCACCCTTCATTGCAAGAAAGAGGGACATGTCCGATTAGTCAAGGTACCTTAGAACCTTTTTCTGATCAATAAAGTGGAAGATATCGTCGTTTTTAATTCTGAAAATAAACCCCTATTGTTTTTATAAACAGGTACAGGGTGTCCCAAGAAACATGACAGTAGCAAGACGATTTTAAAGTCGTCTTTGATATTTGAATTTATTTGTGACATTCAGGGGGTCAACCTTCTTTCACGTGTATGATTATTGAATCAATAACCAAAAATTATCCTAGTTCTGGCATTTCCAAACTTTTTTGTGCGTCAATATTACCTGAGAGATGGAGAATTTCGATCAAATTTAATTTTATCAATATATGATATCATATAATAAAACCAAAATTGTCGAAATCATAAAGAAATTCTTCATTTCTTTGCTAATATTTAAAGCACTAAAAGGGCAGACCACATTTTGGAAATGTCAGGAATAGGTGAATTTTGTGGTTATTGTTTTATGAATCGTACATGCTAAAGTAGGTTGAAAAATGAATGCTGCATAGTATTTCTAAGATCAAAGACGATATTCAACTCTTTCTCTCCACTCTCATATTTCGTGGGACACCCTGTATATACGCCAGTCACTCTTAATTAGTAACCCCAATAAAAAGAAACATAGAATAACTCATTAATTCTTGTTAAGACAAACCTTTTAATGGTACCATTATTAATCAGACATACTATTCTATAAAAAATGGGTCACTTGAAATTCCGTTGACAATTCCTTTAGTACTTTAATCCAGGGTCTTCAAATTCGTTTAATAAAAAACTAAGGAATCGAGTCATTGTCTGCACGTACAAACATCATCTAACACTTATATATCTTTGTAACCTGATTTTTAAACTTTTAACATAAATCATAGTTTAGAATATTTATGGTCTACGTCATTATGTTACAAGGAATTAGAAATAAGAGTTTGCTGCAAAGACTTCATTCATTTTACATGTAAAAAAAAAGCTTACCATAATTATCGTATCCAAACAAATCAAGAATCATATAGTCAAAGTACTCCTGGATATAGTCAAAATACTCCTGAAAAATATAATTCTATAGATTTTAGATGATATTAAATATAATGTGAGATGGGATGTTATTTCTCAACCTTTTAACGTGAAAACTGGTGTACGCCAGGGTCCAATATCCTCACCTTTATATTTTTGTGTTTATATAAATGATATAATTTTTCAACTTAAAATCTGAAAGTTGGTTGTCACTAAATTGCGTATCCCCACGAATCTGGGTTTATGCGAATGCCATTATTATCTCCGAGTCTATCTGGACTACAGTTAATGACTAATGTTTGTGAAAAATTTGCTTGTCTTCATCAGTTTCTATAAACATTTCTAATATACCAAATTGTAGTGTTGATTATAGCAGATTCAATATTGTAAGATTTCAATTTTTTTCTTTTTTGTGTGTAAATTTATATCGTTTAAAAAATATATTGTAAATCAAATTTATCCTATAATCTTAATAGAGTTTATAAGAAATCGATAAGACAGCAACAAATGTTTTCATTAATTTTAATTTTAAATTAAATTAAATGTCATTCCTTTGTAAAGAGCTAGAATTTAAACATACCAAAAAACTAGCTTTTTTAAAGGTATGCATAATTCAGTTGGTGAAAATTTCCATCCCCCCGAAAAAAATAGTGGCATTTGTAAATTCTGACAGCAAATAATTTCTCACCAAGAATTGATGTATCGAAAATAATTGGAATTTTATTCAAAACATTTTTCAGATTTTTCTAATATAATATTACAGTTTCTTTTGTCGTTGAAAATGAAGCTTTCGGAAGAATAAAAAAAATGAGAAAAACCGCAAATCCTAGTTTTTAAGTTACCTACCATGATTTATATAACATTTAAGGAGAAACTAGAGGAGAACTGATACAGGCTTATAATGTTTTCCAAATATATATATAGTACACGGTTGCAGGGAGTTCCAATAATCATGGATTCGAATTTTTAAAATTGTTGATTTTTTTAATTTTCGAATTTTTTTTTTTCAAATTTTGAAATCTCAAATGTAAAACTGCAATTAATCTTACCGTAAATTATCGAGATAATGATAAAGGACAGGTTTAAAGATGATGATAAACAAGTGCTGCGCAGGAAAAGACGAGTTTTATCTATGATTGTCAAATCCAGGAGTGTTTATTTTGACTCCCTGTCATAAACAAATATAATTTTCCTGAAGCAATTTTTCCCGGAAAGTTGAGTAAAACTATGTTATAAATACAAGGTACATTAAAGGTAGATATATATAAAGGGATTGTAAGCGTAATTTCAAGTAACCCTCCATGCAAAAATGTCAAGGCCCGAATCTCAACGGTACCCTTGAAAACTTTGCCTGATAACTATAAATTATATTTTTTAAACAGTTTCAAGGGTACGGTTGTAAATCAGGCCAAGGTTTAATGCAAGGAAAGTTATTTGTAGTTGCGTACACTCTGCGTAAATATTAAAACCAGTTCTCTCTGGGAGGAATTTGTAAACAAGAATAGATGCATTAGTGTTAGTTTAGTATCCGAGGAGGTTAAAAGCATTAAATTTTGATAATTATGATAATTCACATAATAGTTTCCTATGAGCAGAATATTCCATTGATTTTTTATGTAAAAGATGGATCCCATGTCAGGCTGTGACATCCGTCTTGTGTTTACATTACCGCCCAGTGACAATACACTGCAGTACTAAAGATGCGTACACATCTGAAATAACTTTCCTTGCATTAAATCCTTCGCATCAGCCATCTTTACATGAAGGGTCACTTGTCATTACTCGTACAGTCCCTTTAATAAAAAGTGCATAAGGGTCAAATTTACAGAAACATGACAATAGACATAAATATTTATGTAATATTCTAGTATTTTATCAGATTTACAAGTTTTTATATAAATAAAAAAGAAAACGATCGTTTCTAAAACGATCATTTAAAAGAATTATCGTTACGTTTTTAATTTATAAACTATATCCCTAATCAATATTTTTGCATTTCAAAAATGATGCCCACCTCTTCTTGTAGACTATATGGCAGATGCCCACCTCTTCTTGTAGACTATATAGCAGATGCCCACCTCTTCTTGTAGACTATATAGCAGATGCCCACTTCTTCTTGTAGACTATATAGCAGATGCCCACTCCCACCTGCTCATATGTTCCGGTACTCATAGGATGTATAAATAAGATTGAGTAACCATGTATGAATAAGATTTAAACAATCGTGAAAACATCCATAAATATTTTCAAGGTTGAATTTATTTCTACACCACAGCCGTCGTCGCATATATCAATACAATGAAGACGACTTTCGATTTAAATTTTTATTTCTACCCAGCTTTTAAACAATGAGAATGAGTCAATGAACAGCTTCTCCTTGTTTACTTGTAAGCTCGTAATTTGGAAAAAACTTGTTAAAAATTAAAAGTCGTCTTTATTATATTAAAATAAACGTCGAACACTTTATACAAACAAAGATTTTGAAACACCATCGATAAGAATCAATCTTTGCATGTTTTAAAATTTTTTTTGTGTAAAAATAAGGTTGCACAGTTGTCACAGTATTTTTGCCAAAATTTAACTTCTTCCTATCGGAGTTCAATCCTGCCATACTTAATGTAGTTGATATTTCATAATACGATAGTTACCTTTGAAAACATTTAATCCTGTTTTGAGGCTTTTTGATAATGAAGACGACATTTTCATATTTTCCAGGAATGTTCAAAAACCCAGCGCCAGCCGTGAAAACAAGTTGAAAGCTAAATATTATTTTTAAAAAATCATACACATTTTTAAATATCAACTATATACGAATGAGTAGAAAAATTGTCGATGATTATAGGTTGTAATATCTGAATAATTTGTTTGGAATTAAATTTGATTATTTTACGATCCGAGTTGAATTTTGCAACTTTCTAAATTTCTATGGACGCCACGTTCTTCAGCATATGACGCAACAGATAGAAGTAAGATTAGTAGCGATCACAATTGATTTCATTTTTCACGAACACTCCCTTTAAAATAACCTCTATTTAATTAAAAATGAAAATTGCTCTCATTTTTTAGATAAAAAACAAGGAAGAGGTTTGAAAGGCAGAATTGTGAATCAGGCCCCATGGAATATAAAATTTACTTCTACAGAACTATCAATATGCTTGAACAAGAATTGTAGATGTCAATAAAAATTAATAATTTAATCCAAACAGTTTCATACACGAATCTTATAAATAACCCTGTATTTTAATATAAAGGATATGTATCCTGGTATACCCTGTACTCTAATATAAAGGATATATATCGGAGTACACCCTGTACTCTAATATAAAGGATATGTATCCTGGTACACCCTTTACTCTAATATAAAGGATATGTATCCTGGCACACCCTGTACTCTAATATAAAGAATGTATCCTGGTACACCCTGTACTCTAATATAAAGGATATATATCGGAGTACACCCTGTATTCTAATATAAAGGATATGATCCTGGTACACCCTGTACTCTAATTTAAAGGATGTATCCTGGTACAGGGTGTACTCTAATATAAAGGATGTTTCCTGGTACATCTTGTACTCTAATATAAAGGATGTATCCTGGTACACCCTGTACTCTAATATAAAGAATGAATCCTGGTACACCCTGTACTCTAATATAAGGGATATCTATCGGAGTACATCCTGTACTCAAATATAAAGGATGTATATCCGATATCCTGGTACACCCTGTACTCTAATATAAAGGATTTATATCTGATATCCTGGTACACCCTATACTCTAATAAAAAGGATGTATATCCAAAATCCTAGTACACCTTGTACTCTAATATAAAGGATGTATATCCGATATCTTGGTACACTCTACTCTAATATAAAGGATTTATATCCGATATCTTGGTACACACTACTCTAATATAAAGGATGTATATCCGATATCCTGGTACACACTGCACTCTAATATAAAGGATGTATATCCGATATCCTGGTACACACTGTACTCTAATATAAAGGATGTATATCGGAGTACATCCTGTACTCAAATATAAAGGATGTATATCCGATATCCTGGTACACCCTGTACTCTAATATAAAGGATTTATATCTGATATCCTGGTACACCCTATACTCTAATAAAAAGGATGTATATCCAAAATCCTAGTACACCTTTACTCTAATATAAAGGATGTATATCCGATATCTTGGTACACACTGTACTCTAATATAAAGGGTGTATATCCGATATCCTGGTACACACTGTACTCAAATATAAAGGATGTATATCCTGGTACACTCTACTCTAATATAAAGGATGTATATCCGATATCTTGGTACACCCTGTACTCTTATATAAAGGATGTATATCTGTAAGAATGTTTAGTTGAGCAGAGGCTACAATGAGGGTATGTGCGCGTGTAGGATAGTGACTGTCTGTTCCCATTGTTGTTATGTTGTCGAAATACAAGGTTTATTGGATGTATAAGTATATTTTACAGCATGGGGAGTAAAGTAAATGTCAATGCCAGAATTGGACTGTACTGTAGGATTTTTTTATGCAAAACTTACTTTGTGATAAAAACATTTTTTACAAAATTCCTATTAACTTCAATCACAAAAAATCCCCCCCCTACTTCGATCTACGTTATAGCATTAAATGCGTATTCTTCTAATCGTCCCACCTTGCCTATAATATCCTTGCTACATAATACTTCCGTTATTAATACAATATATTCTCAGGGTTCAGCCTAATAGATACGCAAATATTACGGTATATTAAAGATTTATTGTCAAAACAAACAAATATTTCAATCAATATCAAANGTAAGGGTGTACTTTCCCAATTTAGACATGTTTCTTTTTCACTTTTCCCTGCATTTGAGTAGAAACAATAAAAAATCCTTTTGTTAATAATAATGTAACTAAGCTTTTAAAAGTAAGCATCAAGACTTGATTTCTTCATTTAAACTACCCCTGCAGGGCATGATTCACACAAGAAATTGAAAATGTATTAAGTATGGATCTAGTTTCTTAAGACAGAATATCTCCATGAACCCCGGTTTCCTAAATGGTGTTTTTGTAGATACCTCTGAAATATTATTTTTGTAAATTCTCTTTTTGTTTTCACACTTCATAAATTTTAATCTACTCAAATGTAAATACCTTAAAAAAGGAAATTCGGAAGCTTCGTTTCGCGATACACTCTTAAATTTCCGGCTCAGACTCTGATGGAGATAAATTTTCGAGATTCACAACATAATAGTTCTGACTGAAGAGCAGGGAACTTTGGAAACCTTTAATCCTGATCGCTTAATTTGAATATCCAATGTGGACACTTTTAATGTCTTGCTTAATCCACTCTTTTTGGTTATTGCAGACAAATTAAAAACAGGTTTATCAAAATTAGAGAGTCCCTCCCGAGTCTGTATATTAATTTTAATTAACTGTAATGGAAAATTTCCCGGCTTCTGATCTCTGGATTTGACTATCATAGATATCTGAGATCAAGAAAAAGAGGAGATCAAGAATTGATCTCGATATCCGCTTATTCTAAAGTTTTCAGCTGAGGGCAGATTTATAGTAATTAAAATAATTTACAGATTACGAAATCTTAACAATAATTCATAATAAACAGAAATCCATGCTGTATTAAAAAATGTCTTATTTAGTAAATATTGCAGGAGTTTGTGTGTCTGCTGCTTGTACTTCTTCATTCTCAAGTTGATTCTAGTTCCAGAGCATCATTTCTTCAATCTTCATTTTCATCTCCTCGACATTCATCAGATTCTTATCTCTCTTCACACCCTTCTTTCCCCCTTTCATCCCAACAGCAATATTCATTGCCTGAAACCTCTCCTCTGGAATCCGTGAAACTAAACAGATTTCGCCGATTTGTGAAAATATCGTTCAATGATAAACCGCCAAAATACTCTGGATATCCGTATTTCTTCGGACGATATTTCTCCCCTGAACCCAGGAATAGACGACCCAAGGACGGTTATGACGGACGGAAACCCAACAATTCCAAATCTATTTTCTCTCTTCTTTTTGGACGATAGGTTTAACAGTGACAAAGGAGTTCTAAACAATGCAAAAGAATTCATCAAAAAATGACTTTATGGGTGGGGGGCTACCCCCCCCCCCCAGGATAAGGAAAAACTACAAATATCTGTGAGATGCCATATTCCTGTATTGACGTTCTTTGACTGAACTTTTTTAATCTTTATCGTTACCACAAAAAACTCAGTACAAGCAAATTCTAATTTTTTTTAAAAAGTTTGGTTACAACAGTACAGTATATAAGTACAGAAAACTAATTCTATGATTAATTTTTTTATGCTGAATTCTAATTTCCCCGGAGCGTTTTTAGGGTTTCACTACGAACTGTGGAATTCAGTAAACTTTAATCAGTAGAATGCAGGGAGTTTCAGAAAACATGATTTTCGCGGAACATAACCCCCCCCCCCCGGAAAATTACTGAAAACTAATCATGGATTTGTCGAATTGTGATCTGTTATTTTTTAACTTTCAAATTTTATCAGAAATTAAGAAATTTTTCTAGATTTCATTGTAAATTTCTCCGACACAAAAAAAATTATTGATAAGATTTTGATAAGTTTTAGAGACTTTTATTGACACACCCTGTGCTACTAAAACCTTTGTTTACAGTGCATACACTCGACAAAATAAATTTGAATTATAAGAATGAAATCAACGTCATATGCACTAATTGCATATTTTAAAAATTCGTTAAATTGTTTTCAAATATGTATTTGATATATGCTTAAAGTTCCTTTACCGTTACCTTTCTCAGTATTATTGATTAAAAAACCAAACATTATTTTTATAATTTATACACTCATGTTGATTCTTGAATCTCTTTACAATGTTTAAATACTTAAATAAATGTTTTCTCATCAACACAATGTTTTTCCTGCAGAGTAATTATTAGACTATAGAATAACAGGTGGCAGCATTTGGTTAGGGAAGTGTTGGACTGTGGAGGTTATGCAGTACAATACATAAATGTCCAGATGTTCAGTAATCTTGGGGGGATTTTGAGGATTCACTTTCCAAACTTTCTCTTGTTATCTTTTTATCTTTACTTCAATTAATCAAACATGTATATTCTGAGATCTAGAACTATTAGTCTAATTAAGTAAGAATTTATTTATGTATGAAATATAACAAAAACATACGAAATTAAGTGCTTCAGGGGAAACTATTGAAAAACCTCCAAAAATAGAAGTTGTGGGAATATATCCCCCCAATTAAATTTTTTTTTTTTAAATAGAAGGAAAATGAAAGGAAAGGAATAGTGAAGGAAAGTTTGAAAGGAAATGAGTCTATGCCACAAACTCTAATATCTAATCTCTATATCTTATCAATCTGATGGTGTATACCTTGGATATTTCAAACTTAAATTATTTGATCTAACAGAATTCATATTTTGAAATAACTAGCGACATTTGGTTGCAAATATATAGAGATTAGAAGCTTAGAGTTTGTGGCAAAAACTCAATTCCTTTAATATTTATTATTTTCATATTAAAGGTAATTTGTTTGAAATGAATTTGAGTTCCGAGGACTTTGATCTAAAAAAAATGATAACTTTTTTTTAGATCACATTCCTAAACAGAATTTTTAACGCGATGGTGATTCGTGCCTAAGAACATCTTTGAGTTTTAATCTTCCAATCTCTTTATCTTTGAAACCTAAAATTGAAAAAATTGTCATATTTTAAACTTTTTGTGGCAAGTTTTCAATTCCGTTTGATTTCTGCATGAAATACGAACAGAAGGCATAATTATATAAATTAAAAGCTTCCAAACTATCATCCATGGTTTGCATTTTTCGGGTCAAATGACTCATAAAATGTTACTTTCTCCTGGTTTCACCAATTGTTCCTAGTATTTTGCATTTCTAAATACAGTGTGTTCCAAATATCAAATGTTTGCCACAAAATAATACAATTTATTTTTCTCTTTTTTAGTATTAAAATCTTTAGTGATTTTTTTTTATTGTTTTTGAATATATATATACTCCGTGTCCCGTGTAATGCATACAAAATATATGTGTGCATCACTGCAATTTAAAATTCCTATTTAACTCATGCAGGTTGCTCTTACAAAATTCTAATTTTTCTTTATACTTACACTGTAAACTAGATTCATCGTAAAAGGTGTTAGATATTTTTTTT
The DNA here is from genome assembly GCF_000591075.1 of Eurytemora carolleeae. NCBI lineage: Eukaryota > Metazoa > Arthropoda > Copepoda > Calanoida > Temoridae > Eurytemora > Eurytemora carolleeae. The sequence continues at coordinate 134,721 of NW_019396663.1, read as the reverse complement.
CAAAGGCATTTTCCAAAGGGCGACTTCCCAAGTGACAATTTTCCAAGTTGAAACTTCCCAAGCGGCAACTTTTCAAAGTTTATGTTAGGCCCTCTGATTGACTGAATGGGGACCGATTACTGCGCCTAGGATGGGCAAGGAGCCGCGGCTAGAATAGACTAAGGGGCGCTAGCTAGGACAGACTTGGGAAGATGTCGCTTGGGAAATTGCGCATTTGGAAAGTTTCAACTTGGGGTATTGCCACTTGGGAAAAATCCTAACACTTTACGATGTATTTAGTTTGAAGGCGGATACGGCGTAAATTACTTAAATGCCGTAGTTTTAAAGGGAGTGACTGGCTACACTATGTAGTTGTGTAGGAGCTAGAACGCCACTCCTATATGCCGAGCCCATTAGCGCCTGATCCAATCAGGGTTCAACCATGTGTTTGTTGTCTATTCTGAACAAATAGAAATAGTATATCGGTAACATCTATCTTTCGATCTATCTCATTATACAATCAGAGTTATGAATTCTTCAATCGGCGCTATCAGTAAATGGAAATATTTACTTCTACTAAAACTAGAGTGACGCAGCATTTTAGAGACTTTTTTTAGGATTCAATTTAGACCTTTTTATGGTTTTATGATTTCTAAATAAGAGCTAAATGAAATTCTGATATTCCATTTTGGAGAATACATTTAGAAAATCGGGTTTTAAAATTATTTAATAACGACGACAAAAAAGTGCCAACAATTTTACAGTACTGCACTTTCAGCTCAACTACCATGTGTAGCAGGTCACTCCCTTTAATGAAATATTGAAATATAGTCAATTTTGAGGAAAATGTAAAACCCGGTACAGTACGAGGACAGTGTCGGACTTGTTACTAATATAGAAGAGCTTTCGTAATGCCTGACATTCTAAAAATGCAGTGTACGTTGAAAAATCAAAATAAGAAGAATTTTTAATCAAGGGAATTAAAAATATTGCTAGGGAGAAATTCAGTTACATATAGTTTTATTCACTCAGGACCTTGAAAGCTTTAACCCTATTCCTGCTGGGGGGGGGGTAATTTTTTTTACATAACTTACATAAAAAGTATAAAAAGTAAAAGAGAAATAAGACTATGGCCTTCACATTAGTTCAAAGAACTAGATGCATTGGTCCTAAAATCCAATCTAACGATGAAAACTCGGTAAGCCCTTACCGTTAACTGCGATGCAAATCTTTACTGAATAGATTTTGTTTATGTTTTTATTGCTTAAAAACAGAAAATTCTGCAAAATATAACATGAATTGTCATTTTCTTAATAATATTTATGATTATCTGAAGTGCCCGGCGTTGCGCAGGTTACTCATAGTTACTCCCGCCGTTTACCCCCGCTTGGTCTTTAATTAGATTTCAGCTGAAGTGTCCGGCTTTGATCACTGTAGTTGATATATATATATATATATATATATATGTATATATGTTGTAATCTCTGTTTGTTTGTACGATCATAACTCATGGATCCCTGCAACGATTTGCCTCCTCACATTAAGGAACTCAGTAGAACCACAGAAAAGTTCCTGGTTTTAAGATTTTATGTTGAGTGAGTCGACTTTTATAGGAAACAATATCGTTATTTATTACTGGTAGACTAGGTAATGCTGGATTCCCAAGCTAGTATTCAATATTAGTCTGGTTTCATCGCACAATTCAAAACATATACGATGAATTTAAAACTGATAATATCTTTATATAAGTATATTATAACTAGCCTTAGAGGGCGCTTCGCGCCCATCTTCTAAATTAATTGTGAACATGTTCTCTTTGTGTACATCGTAAAACAAAACAAAAATAATTCGCGGATTTTCACAAAAAATTTCGTGGATTTTCAAAATTTTAAAAAATTTAATGAAGATCGAATTTTGTTGGAGACACATATTAAAAATTTCAATCATTCATAAACCTTCCCTGGGGTCCCTAGATGTCCCACAAAAAATTTGGGCCCGATCGGTTCAGCCGTTTTGACGTTTATTGGATACAAACAGACAGACAGACAGACAGACACCCAGACAGACAAGCCAAATTTATATGTTATAATAATGAGTTTAACCTTGTTTATTAACGGAGGACCAATTTGAAACAATTTGTATTAATAAATACTAGCTGAAGGTCCCGGCGTTGCCCGTTAAAAAAAATTGTTAAAAATTTTTGAAAATAAAAATTCGATTTTTTAGCCTATGACATCCCCCGGCAACCTATGAGTGTCCACAAAAAATGTCAGCCCAATCGGTCCAGCAAATACGAAATATAGATGTATATATACGAATGTCTTGTTTTATTATATAGATGCAAACTGAGGAGGTGTGCACTCTGCAATTATTGCTTTATAGTTATATATATATATATATAATTATATATCTATAAATATATCTTATAATTATATATCTATAAACATATCTATCAGTAAGATTGTTAACCTTGAATTATAGTTTAGATGAATGATCAGCAATGTTATCAAAACCATCAATTTTACAGTAATTAATTGAACTGGACATTTTCAAAACTAAAAGGGACTGTAAAGGAAAAATGAAAGAGGGAATAGTATGAAACCTGAGAATCTCAGGCGTTGACCGATACATGGAAAACATCTATCTGATTCTGATGTTCCTATCTCTAAAAATTGATATAAAACTTAGTCAAAATTTTACAAAAATTCAAATATATATATACAACTTTGTAAAAAAGTAGTAGATCATATTCAGCAAAGTACGCAACCAATCTGAAAACGATTACATCCCACAGGAGTCTGAGATTCTCAGGTTTGCTCCCATTATAATTTTTTAATTTTTATTTTGTATTTTTATATATATAATTGCCAATATTATTTCATATAGTCCGTATAGCTAATGGCAGTGCAGTATCGTTGTCACGCGATACAGACGGAAATCACGTGACCAGTATACTATACTGCCATTGGCAGAAGTTCTGGTGACGTGATACGAACTATACGGACTATATGTAATAATATTATCAATTATATATATTAAGAATGCAAAATAATTTCTCGAGACAGGAACATCAGATAGATGTCTTATATGTATCGTTCAACGCCTGAGATTCTCAGGTTTGATCCTATACCCCCTTTCATTTTTTCTTTACAGTCCCTTTAAGAGTTCAGTGAGAACCAGAAAACTGTGGAATAGAAAGACGACAATAGTAATCCATAAGTTTTAATGATTTTGTTACAACTAAGAAATGTTAATCTTAACTTTAAAAATTAAGTTTTGTTACACCTCAAAATTTCTATATTTCATGCTCATTGGACTTTTCAAAGTTATAACTTGAGTTTAAACGTATTCGTCCCATTCCAGAGTTTTCTGGTCATCTCTGTACACAAACTAGGTATTTCATCTACTGTTTTAAACTTTTAAAATTTGATCTTCAAATGTAATCTTGTAATCTAGTAAAAGTTGTAAAAAACCCTTCAATCTCAACAAAAGTTTTTATTGGGGTGTATCGTTGCTACTCTACGGTCCTTTAATTCTCAATGAGAGTGACACATTTTTTGTTAGATAAAAGGATTACATTTGTTTATATTGAAGGGGTCGGCTGTTGTTTGAAATTCAAGTAGTTCTTCATTCTAAGAGGTATTGTTCGGTTTATATATCTGATAAATAATGTGCATAGATATCATTGTTTTTTTATCTTGAAAATGACTGGTTCTCCGTCTTGCAATTTCTTCCATATTTGTTTTAACCAAAAAGTCTGCTTTTATAGGAAATCACAGTAGAACATTTTTTTAAATAGAAATCATTGATATCTCATTCAATCTTGAACAAACAAAACTTTTAGTGTTTATCGTATAACAGATTGAATATTAATTTATAATATATATAATGTGTTATTGATAAATTAACAAATGTCACATAAAAAGAATAAAACATAAACTGCAAAAAGTATTATTTATGTTTAAACTTTATTTAAAACAACAACTAAACGATGCGAAACAAAAAAATTATTTCTAAAATGGAAGGTTTAACAAAAAAAATGGGAAAGGCCACATATGTTATCAAAGTTCATCTTATCCGATGTTTCAGTTAAAAAAAATGGGAAAAGAACAATCCGAAACCCGACAATTCTCCGCCTGCGTTGCCCAGAGCCCAAAACTTAAGACAGGGTATCATTGTGAAAACCAGTTTTAGAACCCCGGTTTCACGAATGGGGTTAGGCAGTTTAGGGAATATCAAAAAGACCCCAAAAAGGAAACTCGGGAGTTTCGTTCAACGATACTCTTTTAAATTTCGGGCTCAGAGGGCTGGCAGGCAGTGCAGGGTTAAACCGTCAGAGAAAAATCCACTGCATTGTTTCAGTTTCTTGTAGGTTTATTTAAACACTCCCTGTAACGTTTATCATTTTTTTCGCATGTTTGTATATTTATAATGACGACTAGAAATCTCATTTTAACAGGGTAACATCCAACTCACAAATAATAGTATCTATTTTTGTTCGATTCTTCATACCCTTGGCTATACTTTTGGCCATACCCTTGGTTATATTCTTTGTCATACTCTTGGTCATAACCTTGGCCATACCCACGCATTCCTTGGATATGCCTCTTTAACCCATGGCCATGCTGAGGTTGGCCATAAGTTTGCTCAGGTTGGGCATAAGTTGGTGCAGGCGCCGCGTATGATGTTGGCGCGCCATAAGATGTTGCAGGCGCCGCATAGGAAGTTGGCGCCCCATAACTTGGCGCCGGCGCACCATAGCTTGGCGCCGGCGCACCATAGTGAGGAGGATCATCTTCTGGACAATCATCGTGAAAACTAAAGTAAACTAGAATTTAACTCCTCTTATTTGAGAGCTATTAAATAGAACAAAAATTTTTTGAATTTCTAATACGGTGGCAGGCGAAATTGTTTCAATATGTTGAAGACGACTTTCGATTTCAATTTTGATTTATTTCAAGCTTTCAAATACAGGGATACATAAATACATGAGAAAATAGAGAAACTGTAAGTTAAAAAAGCTTCTCTGTAATTACTCATAAACTTTTAATTTAAAAAACGCTTGTTAACAATTGAAACTTAAATAAAAAGTCGTTTTCATTATGTTGTAACCAGATACGTTTTCATTATATTGTAACCGGATACGTTTTCATTATATTGTAACCGGATAGGTTTTCATTATATTGTAACCGGATACGTTTTCATCATATTGTAACCGGATACGTTTTCATTATATTGTAACCGGATACGTTTTCATTATATTGTAACTGTATACATTTTCATTTTATTTTAACCGGATACATTTTCATTATATTGTAACTGGATACTTTTTCATTATATTGTAACTGGATACGTTTTCATTATATTGTAACTGGATACGTTTTTATTATATTGTAAACGGATACGTTTTCATTATATTGAAACCGGATAAGTTTTTATTATATTGAAACCGGATACGTTTTCATTATATTGTAACCGGATAAGTTTATATTATATTGTAACCAGATATGTTTTCATTATATTGTAACTGGATAAGTTTTCATTATATTGTAACCGAATACGTTTTCATTTTATTGTAACCAGATACATTTTCATTATCTTGTAACCGGATACGATTTTATAATATTGTAGCTGGATAAGTTTTCATTTTATTGTAACCGGATACGTTTTGATTATATTGTAACCGGATACGTTTTCATTATATTGTAACCGGATAAGTTTTCATTATATTGTAACCAGATAAGTTTACTTTTCTCATCCTTGTTCACAAAATCAAAAACAAGTAGGAGTTACAAGTAGGGATGTTAACGTTTTCATTTTTCAGAAAAACGATCGTTTCGTTATGAAAACGACGACGAAAAATCGAAAACGAAACGATCGTTTTTTAAAAGTTTTTTTTTAATTGGTCGTTTTTAAAACGATCGTTTTTCAAAATGCTCGTTTTTATAGAATTCGTCGTTTCGTTAACGATCGTTAACATAATTGTCAATAAATTTTTTTCAAAAACGATCGTTTTTTTAAAAAAAAATCTTATAAAAAAACGGTCGCAAATCGTTTTAATAAAAATAATCGTTTTCAAAAACGATCGCTATTCGTTTTCTAAAAGTTCAAAACGAGTGGGTCGTTTTTAAAAACGATCGTTTTTTTCCGAAAACGAAACGATCGTTTTTGAAAACGAAACAAAAAACGATCGTTTAAAGATCGTTTACAAAAACGATTAACAACCCTAGTTACGAGTCAACAAAGTCGGACCAGCATTGTCGCATTAATTTTACCTTGTTCTTCTGTTTGAACCACAGGGATCATCGAACAGTGGGGGTAAAATACCTGAAAATACATTTTCATCTTAACCAGGAAATGCACCAGTGCGCCCTTTATCAGAAAAGTTCAAGGTTCGATATAAAAAATAATTAAACATTGGATGCAAATAGAAAATTTAGAAATTTTTCTCAAAGTATTTTTTGGACACCTGGTTAAGTTCAGTTAACGGAACGGAGGTTTTTGAAAATTAACGGATGTGTCCGGCAAAGACCGTTAAAACCGGAACGGATTAGGCATTTTAAAAAATAATTAAGGGCTAAAAACGAAAACGGTGAATTTCGTTAATTTTTTTTGCTTAACCTAAAATTACATTTAACTTGAAATAAAAGAAAAATTTAACGTGTTTCGTAGGTTTTAAGTTTTATCTTCTGTTTTCAAAGTCTGGTATACTTATCAAACGTCTGGACAATTAATTAATTAATTAATTAATTAATTAACACCAGTTTTCTCTGTCTTACCTAACAATGAGAGAGCAATTCCCTTTGCTCCAAGAGCAAGTCCAACTCCTCCAAGAGCAGCTCCAATCAGTGGAGTGGGGATCATTGTGTTTCCAAAAACAATAACTAAAATATTTAAAATATAAATCAAATCAATAATTTGAATCTTTAATTAGAGAAATAAACAAAACACGAAAACTAATGACACACATTACAAAAAAAGTTCACATAAGTAAAACCTTTTTAAGGTAGATTCCGGCGTTTTCTTCCACATTTTTAAGCAGATTAAGGTTTCAAAGGTACCGTTGTGAATCGGGCATTGCTATCTTTGCATGCAGGGTCACTTAAACATTACGTTTTAGTAGCTTTCATTGAAACTAAAATGCAATTTAATCTATAAAGAAAAATTTAAATTTTTGTTTTGTGAACTTGAACACTTTTATTCATTTGTATACAAACAGTAATGCGATTTAGGCATCAACTAATGAAACCAGGCCAACTGATCGATTTTTCTCGCCAAGAAGGTAATGATAGAGTATCTGCTACAACCAAATAAAGTATTATCTAGAAATCAGCCGGGAAAACAGCAAAAATATTATTTCCAAAGTAAGACATATTAAAAATTGTATATTTTTCATATTCTTTAGTTTGAATTATTACAGTTTGGTATATTGTTGGTGGGTGCCCCCAGGGTCTGCAGAAGAAGAGTCAGGGAGAAAAAAATCGCAAAAACTCCCTGAAAATTTAGAATTTATTACTTTTTGCTCAAAGGAACTGTTTAGATTGTAACTTGTCAAGAAAGGACTAAAATTTATACCAACGTCGATTTCAGGATTTATGTTATCACAGAATTTTCAAGTTTTCATCAAAACTTGTGTTTAAAATTTGAGTAATTTTGTAAAAAACATCAAAAAATGTAAGTCTTTGAATGAAAATTGTTAAACAATTTTTTAGCTAAGTAAACTTAACAGTCATCAGTAAAATCTAAAATGAATTAAATTGAATTTGAATTAAACTTAATCAAAATACCATATTTGCCGTTGAAGGAAACAATTTAGATTCAGCTGATCAACCCACGAGGTGGAAAACCGGTTTAATCAGCTGATTAAAATGGCGGAGCTTCTCCTTGTGACGCGTAGATATCCTGTAAAAGACTGTGGTATATGAGTCAAGAATCCAAGTTTATATTCTCTCATATTTAAGAGAATCATGAGTATATTATGAATCAGGAAGAAAAATAATATCTATAAAGAGTCTGTTTATGATATTAACAAAGAAATGTTTAAAAACAGCCCTATAAGCTGTATGTCCTATGCAAATTTAACATCATAATTTAACATCAAATCGCTTTAAAAAATCAAAGGCTTATACAGGCGTATTCAAACAGGGTTAAAAAAATAGAATTTAAGTGTTTAATTGAAAACATTTGAGAACAGTCCCATGCTGCAATGTTTATGAATTTGGTAGATGACACTGCATCTCCTATAGTCATATAATATGGAAATTGTTTTTCCCCTGAGCAGGAACACTGAATTATACAGTGATCGCAATAATAATTAAAAATGAAAATGAACCTTTTCCCTCATTCATCATTAATCTATTTTTCAGCAATTATAATAATTTGTTTGACCATTGTGACTTTGTCTGTCCCGGCAAAATGCACAAAAAACGCTTCCTTTTATATTTCTCAGAAATGAAAGATTAACGTTTATATTATATTATGATCAGTAATTCTGAATTCACAATAACAAACGTGTAAAACTATGTGTATGGTCCTGGTTAAAGTTTAATGGATAAAAAGAGTGTTTCCTAGCTAAACCAACGATATAAACCCCCACGGGCAGCCGTAGTACATTTGAATTTCTGAGCCGGGTCAACCTTTCCGGTCCCAGTATGTACTGTATCGCCCGGACAAATTGGGTAAATAGAGCAGACACTCAATAGGACTAGCCGGTACAACAAGGTTGACGCGGTTATACTTTAGGTAGAATTTACTTTTACTAAAGGGTCAGAGGTGCGTTCCCCCCCTTTTTAAATAAATATTTTTGTCAAGACTCTGAAACTGTCAGAGCTTGGGTGGGAGGGGGGTAGTTGCCCTTTTCAATTTTTTTAAATCTATACATTAACAAAATTTAGACAGAAAAAAAGGGGCACCACGTGGAATTTTAAAAAATCCATCCTTAAAGCTGGACAATTCTCAACTTAAATGGAGTGTTCGCGAAAACTTAAAGGAAGTATAGGCTGATACTAAAGAATACCATAAACCATAAAAATACAAGGAACTGCATTATTTTACCCAGACCCTAGAGAATTCAAAACTTAAAATCTAAATGTCTATTTGGAAAAATTTTAACATCAAATTTTGTATATATTTAGTTTAAAATTATGTATATACTAAATATATATGTTTATAAGGACATTTTACATTTATATATATTTTCACAGTCTATTAAACAAAGATTAGTTCTCGAATGTGCGTGTACCAAATTACAACCTTTCGTGCTGGAATCTGTTGAGACAAAGCAGGCATAGAAATCCCCCACTTTTTCTTTTGTTCTTTTTGGGCAAAGTCAGAAGTACAAACATACTGTAGGAACTGGAGGAGGGTTCTAGGTTAGATTCTTTAAAATTATGATTATTCATAAGCTTCCCTCCGGGGTCATGTGAGGTCCCACAATACCAATCGGTTCAGCTGTTTTGTAGCAGATGTCTCTCCCAAATGAAATTCAGGTTCTTTTCGGAATAGTTTAAAGAGGATTCTTAGGGGAAAAATATTTTTTTTGAATAACAATTTTTTTAACTTAATGCCTATTTGGGGACGCATCTTTTAAGACTTTTGCAACCTCGAAAGTTATGCGAATCCTTTATGTACTGAAAATTCAAATATAGATTTATTTGGGGAACATTAATAATTTCACATTTTTTGCATATTTGAAAATAAATCCCCCCCAAACTCAATTAATGTACAATATTAAAACAATTGAATCTCAATTTCTTTTCTCTAAATTTTAAATCTATAAATCCTATCTCACATAAGGCGAATTAGATTAATTAGGATTTTGTCATAAATATAGCATGTAACTAGGGTTGTTAATCGTTTTTGGAAACGATCGTTTTTAAAAACGACCCACACGCTTTGAACTTTTAAAAAACTAATACCGATCGTTTTTGAAAACGATCGTTTTATAAAATCGATTTGCGATCGTTTTTTATACGATTATAGTTTTTGAAAAAAATGTTATTGAAAATTATGTTAACGATCGTTAACGAAGGGTTGTCGATAACGATCGTTAATGAAACGACGAACGTCTTACATGAATGTCGTCTTACATGAAGTTAAACAGTAGTGGGGGAGCTAAAACTTCTTGATATTTTCTTAAAAACTACTCAATTATAAGTACAATACCATTCAGGACGGAACGAAGGGTTGTGGTTAACGAAGGGTCGTCGTTAACAATCTTCAACGAAACGATTTTTTTAGATCATTACTGAATGTTTAGTTTAAATGATTAGTTAAATATCAACGTTTTTCTTCTGAACTTTAGTTTTCCCATCGTTTACAGTGAACTTGAAAAAAGGTTCTTTTTTAAGGGATTGTGAGCGTAATTTAATTCAAGTGACATTTCATTTACAGAATGGAATGTACGATTGACAACAGTACACTGAAAAGCAATGTCTAATGAAGAATATAAAAGCTATCCAATCCATGTTACTCACTTAGAAATCCAAAATTATTTTCAATTGGTTCACGTCCTCTATTAAATTAATTTGCTGCAGTTCTGTATATAGAAACCTACAATAGTGAGTCTTGTGAGTCTAGTGAGGCTAGTGAGGCTAGTGAGTCTAGGAGTGACAGAGTAGTGCAGAGTAGGCCAGGCTAGGACAGTATAGGAGAGTGGCGCCTCAGATTAAGGACCCGCCATATACTAGTATATTCTAGTATACTAGTATACTAGTATATTCTAGTATACTAGTATATGGCGGGTCTACAATGTATTCTAGTGCTCCAGGAGAAAGTGTAGTCTAGAGAAACCTAGTAGAGTAGTATATATAGTTGCCTTTGCTTGAAACAATGCAGGCCATGGATACTACCAGATACTACACGTGACAGAGTAGGACAGGATAGGACAGGATATGACAGAATATGACAGGATAGGACAGAGTAGGACAGAATAGGACAGGATAGGACAGGATAGGACTAGATAGGACTGGATAGGACAGGATAGGACAGGAAAGGACTGGATAGGACTGGATAGGACAGGATAGGACTGGATAGGACAGGATAGGACAGGATAGGACAGGATAGGACAGGATAGGACTGGATAGGACTGGATACGACTGGATACGACTGGATAGGATAGGATAGGACTGGATAGGACAAGATAGGACAGCATAGGACTGGACAGGGCTGGATAGGACTGGACAGGACTGGATAGGACTGGACTGGACTGGATAGCACTGGATAGGGCAGGTTAGGACAGGATAGGACTAGATAGGACTGGATAGGACTGGATAGGACAGGATAGGACTGGATAGGACTGGATAGGAAAGGATAGGACTAGATAGGACAGGATAGGACAGGATAGGATAGGACAGGATAGGACAGGATAGGACAGGATAGGACAGGATAGGACAGGATAGGACAGGATAGGACAGGATAGGACTGGATAATACATAATATACATCAGATAAAATGTTAACGAGTGTTAAAATTCTAATATTAGTTTTATTCATCGCTCCAATTCATGTAAACACATCAAGAAGGTAAAAATCTTTTTACAAAAATAAAAATAATTTATGAAAGCTTTCCTTAAAAGTTTATTGTTTTGCGGTCAAATTTTAAAATGTCGATTTTTTTTACAAAGAAAACATTTTCATTGTCCAAAAGCACCAAAAGGCTTATTCTATGTATTTCATTGCCTTTCCTTAAAATTTTACAAAAAGTGAATTTTTTTTTATCATTTGATCAATGTCATACACTTTTTGAATCATGAAGTTTACTTATTTTTTATACACTTAATTTTTGAGGTAAAAGTATGTTTATTTCTAATGATCAGAATAAATTATGAATTATATTTGCGAATGCGAAGACTGCGAAGAGAGAGGCGAGAATCTGATAAATGGAATAAAACGGTTTCAGAAAATTCCACTCTATCACTAACGGTTTCAGAAAATGCCACTCTATCACTAAACAGGAAAAGCATTTAAAAAAGTAAAAACAGAATTTAGATGTTTTTTATATGCCAATATAATTTTACTTGAGCCTTAAGCGATTACCAACGTTAGAATTTTAGACTAAAAACTGAAATGAATGTGAAAAACTCACTGATTTTCTAAACTAAAATAAGTTCTGTCATTTTGTTGCTCGTCTAAGACTAAAGAAATCCGTAAGCTGCTTTAGGATTTTGATTTAAAATATTTCTCCCAATTTTTACTAAATGGCTGTTTTCAAACTTAAGGCAGAAGCGAAGTAACTTTCTTCCAGAAGGAACTACTTTCAGTGTAAGCGTTTTATTTTATTTGCATGTTTACAAAGGAATTGAGTCTTTGCCACAAATCCCATATCTCTAAAACCAGATGGCGTAAACCTTTGATATTTCAAACTATGATTATTTGATCCTTCAGAATTTATAGTTTGAAATATCTAGGGTGTCTAAAACATTGGGACTCAATTCCTTTGAGTTGATGAAAGTGGAAAGGGTGATCGTGAGGGTTATAGAGAGGATAGGGGGG
>NW_019396663.1:41304-122191 GCF_000591075.1 Eurytemora carolleeae | reverse complement strand
AGTTTCTTGTAGTTTTGTTTCTCCTGGTTCAGTTTCTTGTAGTTTTGTTTCTCCTGGTTCAGTTTCTTGTAGTTTTGTTTCTCCTGGTTCAGTTTCTTGTAGTTTTGTTTCTCCTGGTTCAGTTTCCTGGTAGTTTTGTTTCTCCTGGTTCAGTTTCTTTTAGTTTTGTTTCTCCTGGTTCAGTTTCTGATAGTTTTGTTTCTCCTGGTTCAGTTTCTGATAGTTTTGTTTCTCCTGGTTCAGTTTCTGATAGTTTTGTTTCTCTTGTAGTTATTGTAGTTTTGCTTCTCTTTATTCAGTTTTCTACAGTTTTTGTTTCTCCTATAGTTTGGTTTCGACTGTTTTGGTTTTTATTTGTGTTAGTTCTCCTAGTTCAGTTTCTGTTGGTCTGGTTTGATTTATCCTAGCTTGTTTTCCGCTGATTCGGCTTCTTCTAGTTTGGTTTTTAATGGTTTGGTTTCTCTTTGTTTGGTATTTACTTGTTTTGTTTTCTGTTAGATGTTTTTATTTGTTTTATGTGTTCCGGTTATGTTTGTAAAAGATTTAAGGTTTATAAAGATTTCTTGGACTCTAAAACACGTTTTAATACATTTCAACTTTCTGAACTAATCAAAACATATTCAATTAATATTTTTCTGTTTAGTACTTCTTTGAGTTTACTGGGACTGAAGATTTCGACCAGAAAACCATTCTAGGAATTCAACAGATTTCATTATCTTGTTAAAATGTCGTCTTCTGTTTTCTTGGCAGTATTGATTGAGGTGGCAAATCATGGATTATATAATATATTTTTATCAAAAGAAGACTTAGGAGTGTTTTTTAGATTTAGAGATCTCAAAACATTTTTCAAATAAAATGAACCTCTTTCTGTCAGTTTTTATTCGGTTTAGAGATATTTATTAAAAATTGAATTCATCAAAACAGATTTATAAACTATCTGATTGATTTTCTTAGTTGGATTTTAGGGCGTAATTTTAACTTTAATTGTTGCTCTTTGAGCGGCATTTATCTTTTTAAATAAACAAACAATTATAAACATAATTTTACAGAGTTATCATTTTTTTCGAGGACTTAAAAAAAATTCTGACCATCCAAGAACTTTCCCTGCGGTCAAGCAAAGTTATTTCTCCAACTTCAACTGTTCTTGATGTTATTCATCATGTGCAAAATATGTTTTCCAGGTGACCAAGGATCTTTCTAAAAAAATTTGAGAAGTTTTTTAAAATTTAAATAAAAAGCATAATACAAGTCTAAGTAGATACATGATTTAAAATAGATACTATTTACGAATAAAAACTCGTAATTTACTCGGGAAAATCTGGGAATATTCAGTCGAAAAACAGTAAAAGGACGACTTTTAAAACATCCTTAATTTCCAATAGTTGTTAAATGACAAAGAGTATAAATGTATTTTTTTGTTTCTTATCAATTGTGGTTTAATTTCTTGCTTCTTAAAAATCGACGAATGTTTTCGAAAGTTTTGAAAACCCAAAATTTTGGAGAGTTTTTTTATGCAAATTGTTTTCAGTGATATTATACACTTATCGAAGCAAGTTTAAAATAGACCAACACATATTAGTGGGAGAAAAAGAGAGAGGGGGGGTATAAAAAGAAAGGGGGGGGGGTATAAAAAGAACAGTTTCCTAAATTCCTAAATGTAGGGTTCAATGACAACTTTAATCCTACAAAATGATGTTATCAACGTTCTTATGAAAACGATCTACTACATATCTACGTGACGTACGTAGGCATAAATAAATAAAAGTATTTTCTTTATTTCATATAACCTATACATGCTATATTTCTATATATATTATATTTTAAGTGATTCGACACATTCCAACCAATTTACTTCTGTATACTTTAAACTGCCTAATCGTCCGTCCTATCCTATCTTTCTATCTATCCTGTCTACTAGAGATGTCAACGTTTTGATTTTTCTAGATTTTAGCTTTCGTTACGATAGTGTTCATCAAAAGTATTAATGTTTGAAACGTTACGTTGCACATTATGAAATTTTATGGCATAGAGTAACGTTACGTAATGAATTTTCTGCAATTGAATATCTTATACAACGTTAAGCTTTAGTAAATGTTAGTGAAAAAACAGTAAGCTCCGTTGCGCTTTTGCATTTCCCGTTTTAAAAACTTTCCCAACGTTGCGTTAAAGCTTATGTAATATAACCACAATTTTTTAACGTTCCACTTTCATGCAAGGTAAATATTTTCAGAGACCATACGTTACACTTTCACTTGGTTTAAGATCTAAAAGATGACAAACGTTTTGCTTTAATAAAACGTCATTGGGGCATAGTTCTGTACGTTACAATGCATTTCAGTGCAAAGAATATTTTTTGTTAACGTTACGTTTTATCTTAACTTTTCCAATATAAACTCTTTTAATCACGTTTAGAAATTTTACTAAAATGCACCTTTTCGTACGTTACGATTTATCGAAACGTTATTGTGAAAACTTTTTGTTACACTTTTTTACAACTTACAATCAAAACTGTTTATTCGTTTCGTTTTTAAGAAAGGTTTGAAAAAATGTTCTAAACGTTGCGTTGTATTAAAATGTTCAAGCCTTAATGTTTCTAACGTTACACTTAATTAAAATAATATTGTTTCTAAATGAAAGCATTGCAAGATTTTTTCCGTGATAATAACATTTTTTTTACTCACCCTGTATGTTGCTGTTGTATTGTTAACCTTTTTAGAGAATGTGTAGAAGAATATGCATTATGCAATATAGAGATGTTATAATATTATTATTTTTAACGATTTTTAAAATTTGTAAATGAAAGTTTTTAGTTTTTAGTTTAGACTTTTAACTCAAAGTGGGTCTTTAAGGGACTAGAGACGTAATTTCAAGTGACCTTCCATTTATGGAGTGGCATGTCCAGTAGGGTTGATCAATATTGGAATAGAGCCAACCGCCCAGCGGAAGTCTCATCATCATTTTCTTAGAAATTCAATGCTAAACTCAAATCTGAAAATCGTTTAAAAAAATTGAAAATTGATTGAGTCAGAGCTAAAAAACTCATCAAAAACATTTAAAGTTTAAAAACCGGAATTTATTACCGTTATTTGGCCATAACTTCTTTAGATTTAAATATATTTAAAAATGGTTTTCGAATCTGAATTCAGCATGAAATATTTTTTAGGCCTTTTGCGGAAATTTTTCCAATATTAAATTGTCAAATCGCAACCCTATGGACGATTTTGAAATTTTTTTGATTTCAATATGTTTATTAATTTAAAACGCAGTGACCTCAGGTGGGCGTCTGTCTGAGTTCTAAAAAAAAGTCACAAATCAATCACCCTTAACGTCCAGCATACATTTACAAGATAGGAAAACACTCCTTAATTTTTAAATCATCAATCAGATAAAGGTATACACGTTATCATTGGGAATCGAGCATGGCCCTCTTTAAATGGAGGATCACTTGAAATTATCATCGTGTATTTGACGAGCTTAAAAAATAGACATGTTTTGGGACACTTCATAAAATGAGTTAAAATTCGGCAAGGCAAACCACTTTTGTTTGTGGAGCGGTAGTTCTAAATTATTTTAGATTAGTTTAGGGTTAATTTTTTCTTTTTTTACGCAATTCATGACTGAACCTTTTCTCCTATCTAACAGAATTCATAGTTTAAAATATCTAAGGTCTACAACATTGGGTAGCAAAGATATAGGGATTAGAAATATAAGTTTTTGAACAACTCAATTCCTTTAGACATTCTTATCTAACAGAAGTCATAGCTTGAAATATCAAAAGTCTACAACACCAGCTTGCTAAGATTAGAAAATTATAATTTGTGGCGATTTTTTAGTTTTTTTTGTGTTTTTTTATGTTTCCTACAAAGTGAGTAAAAAACGGCATTACTTTTATAGTTTACAAACCACAATGAAAATGTTTTCAGAGTTCATGTTTGGGGTTAAAAATATCAAATATAGTAAGACAAGTGCTAAATTTTTTTTACCACAAACAACGCGAAATTTAACATTTTTTTCTTTTTAAAAAAAATCGATTAAAAAATCATTTTTTTTTTTCTTTTCTAAAGTTTCATAAAAATCTATTGATGAATAAAACATAACACGCATTTTCCATTTGATAAAATATTGTTGCATTTAAGTAAGTATCTACATTTCTAAATTTTTCAATCTAAAAATGAACCATGCCAACTGAAGTTATGATTTCAAGTAGTCAAATAAGCATGAAACCCAGAAATTGTGTTTGTTCACAGACCCGTTCCGCTTAATAAGTTGATTTTTTTGCAATTAGTAAATCATTTGCTTTATTACAGAAAATGCATATGTAAAATTTCTTAATGTCGTCTTCCTTTTCCAGAGTTTTAGTGGGTTTCATTAAACAATGGCAAATCAAAAACCTTTAATGTCCAAGAAACATTTATAAGATTTGAATTTTCACTAATAGCATGTTACAAAAAACTCGTTTACACTTTAGAAAGGAACAAAAAAAAATTTCAACTATACCCTATATCTTTCCAACCCGATGGTTTAAACCTTGTATATTTCAATATTAATGGTCTACGACATCGGGTTGCAAAGATATAATATTAAATGAAAATTAGAGTTTTTGGCATAAACTCATTTTCTTTAAACTTGAAATGAAAAACCATAAGTCTTTGCTTTTATAATCATCAGTCGAATCTCTAAAATATAGTCTAACGTTTTATGAACAACATTTTCATAAGACATATATCTAACGTTAGACTAATCAATTTAGTACTCAGAGAAAAGTTATGAAACGTTTTGATTTACAGAATTACATTATTTTAAATGTTATACGTTACATTATTGAAATATTTTACTCTGTAAAATAAACTTTCGTTTCCTGATTATTAAAATAATAACCCATTTCTGCAACGTTGAATTTTTCATTATACTGTAAGGGAAAACGTTTCAAAACGTTTGCATAAACAGTAATACATTTTTCAGTAATACAACGTTACACTTTTTATAAGTTGAACTTTGAAATAAAAATCCTTTCGTTACGATATTCAATTAAATCACAATTAATTTTTCAAATGTTAGCCTTTCAAGCTCCCCTTGGAAACAAAACATTTCTTTACATTATGGTCAAAAAAATTGTAGATATTAGAAAAATAACGTTACATTAACACAAAACGCTAATGTTGGGGGTATGTTCCTCTAACGTTAACGTTTAACGTTAACGTTAGGTATGAGCTCCTATAACATGAACGTTTAACGTTCACGTTATTTAGAATATATCCAAACGTTACACATTATTGTAACGTAACGTACAAAAACGTACATTTTACGTTACGTTACACTATCGTTGACATCTCTACTGTCTACCCTATTTAATCCTACATTTTTCATAATCTATTACATCTATTATTGATAAATTATACACCTGGCTAGTCTATTTTTAGGTAGATAGTTAGATAGATAGTTAGATTGAGGACTAAAATGTATAGGTTAATACATATATATGTATTGTAAATAGATAAATTAATAAATAAATCAATTTTAGAAATTGATCACTATCAATAATAAAGGTGGTCAAATGGATATTTTCTAAATGATGAAAAAGGTGATTAAATGGATATTTTCTAAATGACAAAAAAAGGTGGTTAAATGGATATTTTCTAATAAGATAAAAAATTATGGTGGTTAGATGAATATTTTCTAAATGATAAAAAAGGTGGTTATGTGGCGGATGACGATCTGAGTCTGAGCCGGATACAGAGACGCGGCAAGAAGAGCTTCAATTCTGCCACGTCACCATGACATATATTTATTCGATATTTTAAAGTTCAAAATTTAGATTTATCAGTTAATAAAGTAATTATTTAAACCCGGCGTAGCTAAATTGGTGACCCCTAGTTCGAATACTATAGGCTGATAAACTGTTTGTTCCTCGCGGCTATAGACTTTAATAGACTTTACTATAGGCTGATAAACTGTTTGTTTCCTCGCCATTATAGACTTTAATTAGCTACACGCTCAAGTGAAAATGCCTAAGGACAGTGATAACGTCCGAGTCCAAGCTGAACCCAGCTCGCTGGACCTATTAGATACAGTTTCAGTGAAAGTTCCGGCCTTTTGGCCGGAGTCTGAGGAGGCCTGGTTCATTCAAGTTGAGGCCCAGTTCGCGCTCAAGGGAGTGACGGCCAGTTCCACAAAGTTTTACTACTGTGTTTCCTCGTTCAACCAGGAGACCGCCAACCAGGTTCTCGATCTCATCAAGTCTCCTCCCGCCACTGATCCCTACGAAGCCTTGAAGAATCGGTTGTTGAAGTTGTTCGCCCTCGACGATTTCCAGAGGTATGAAGCGATTTCTAACCTTCCTTTATTTGGGGATATAAAGCCCTCGAAACTGATGTCAAACATGCTTGCTCTGCTTCCAGTTGGTCACAAACCATGTTTCTTTCTTAAAGGAGCCTTCCTCAAGAGATTGCCTGCCGATATTTCCGCTCACCTGCTCAGGGACGATTTCTCCGATCCCATCTCTTTCGCCCTTAAAGCAGACAAAATATATCAAAGCAGAGTCCCCTCTTCTCATGTTTATGCCGTTTCCAGCACCACAGAGGACCAGCAGTCCATCAACCCCGTTAGATCATCAGTTCCTAACCGCCCCCGCTGTTCTGCTGCTCCTCACGCCAGCAGCCGCCAGGATAGCCGGTCCCAGTCTCCTACCATCACCCATCTGTACCATGGTCCTTACTTGGTTTTAGAGCGGCGGAGCAAATTCTTCCAGATTGGTCAGAAGGTGGATTCTGTCTTGGTCCATTGTCTTAAACCAGTGTTTTCTGACTCCCCTGTAGTTCCAGCTAATCCTCCGTCTCGAGGACGTCCTCCTATTTGTCCAGCAAGACATCCTCCTGAGCCATCCTCTGCCGTGAACTCATCCTCCTCCAAGAAGAAGTCTGTGACCTTCCTCAACATACCTACAGTCATGCTGAGAAGAAATCCTTACAGACAGGCTAGGGGAAGAAGCACCTGCTCCGCCTTAACTCCGCCATTCCTTCTTGGGGGGAGTAATGTGGCGGAAGACGATCTGAGTCTGAGCCGGATACAGAGACGCGACAAGAAGAGCTTCAATTCTGCCACGTCACCATGATATATATTTATTCGATATTTTAAAGTTCAAAATTTAGATTTATCAGTTAATAAAGTTATTATTTAAACCCCGCGTTTATAAAACCGAGCGTAGCTAAAGTTAAATGGATATTTTCTAAAAAGATAAAAAAGGTGGTTAAATGGATATTTTCTAAATAATGAAAAAGGTAGTTAAATGGATATTTTCTAAAAAGATAAAAAAGGTGGTTAAATGGATATTTTCTAAATAATAAAAAAGGTGGTTAAATGGATATTTTCTAAAAATATAATAAAGGTGGTTAAATGGATATTTTCTAATAAGGTAAAAACAGGTGGTTATAAGGATATTTTCTAAAAAGAAAATAAAGGTAGTTAAATGGATATTTTTTAAATAATAAAAAAGGTGATTAAATGGATATTTTCTAAATAATAAAAAAAGGTAGTTAAATGGATATTTTCTAAAAAGATAAATAGGGTGGTTAAATGGATATTTTCTAATTAGATAATAAAGGTGGTTAAATAAATATTTTCTAATAAGATAAAAAAAGGTGGTTAAATGGATATTTTCTAAAAAGATAATAAAGGCGGTTTAATGGATATTTTCTAAAAAGATAATAAAGGTGGTTAAATGGATATTTTCTAAAAAGGTAAAAAAGGTGGTTAAATGGATATTTTCTAATAAGATAAAAAAGGGTGGTTAAATGGATATTTTCTAAAAAGATAAAAAAAGGTGGTTAAACGGATATTTTCAAAAGAGATAAAAGAGGTGGTTATAACTATTAATTACTACTTAACCGGGAGATTAAGGGAGGATAATTAAATTGAGTGGAAAACCACTTAGCCAAGGGCCTCCAAAAAGGTCGAGGAGGCCCAAGGCTAAGTGGTTTTCCCCTCAATTTATTTATTCTCATGAAAACTCCCGGTTAAGTAGTAATTTATCGTTTAATCTCCTGTTTAACGAAATAACCAACCGTGGGGGATAAAATAATAATGAAATCAATAAAACTATCAATTATGATTTTTTCCAGACAATATTTTTTTTATCTCCTGTTCAATATTAAATAATTAGAGAACTATTTATTTGATAAATCTGTATGGATCACAGGGAGGATAAGTAATTATCCTCCCTGTAAAGAGGGAGGATAAGTAATTATCCTCCCTGTAAATAGGGAGGATAAGTAATTATCCTCCCTGTGATGAGGGAGGATAAGTAATTACCCTCCCTGTAAAGAGGGAGGATAAGTAATTATCCTCCCTGTAAATAGGGAGGATAAGTAATTATCCTCCCTGGAAATAAAAAAGGAGGGAATTAAAGGTTGTTTATTTCGTTGAACAGGAGATTAAATGGATATTTTCTAAAAAGATAAAAAAGGTGGTTATAACTATTAATTACTACTTAACCGGGAGATTAAGGGAGGATAATTAAATTGAGGGGATGCCCACTTAGCCGAGGGCCTCCAAGACCTTTTTGGGGTTCTAAACCTCACGAGCGTAGCGAGGGAGGTTTAGAACCCCAAAAAGGTCGAGGAGGNTTAAATGGATATTTTCTAATAAGATAAAAAAAGATGGTTAAATGGATAGTTTCTAAAAAGATAAAAAAGATGGTTAAATGAATAGTTTCCAAACGAGTTCTAACTAACATCCTACAACAATTATTGCGCTTTCCAACTTTTCAAGAAAGAAAAAAAAAACTGAAAAAACAGAATAAATGAAATGGGTAAAGGCTAGCATCGTAATATACTTTTGAAAATTATTTGATTTGGACTAAAATATATTTAACACTACATGCATGTAAACAAAAAATTTTGCAGATTTTTTATTTCAAACGTCAAAAAACCTTTCCTGGGTGAAAAATTTGGACCCGATCAGTTTAGCACTTTGATGTTTTTTATACAGACTATGAAGCAAAGTATATATTGAAAAGAATCTTTTTACCAATTTATATTAATCGTGTGACTGTGTCTAGCTAGGGTTTCCACCGGAATTCTGGGTTACGGTTTACGTACGGAAATGATCCGGAAATTTTTTCCATTTCCATTATGGAAAAAGTTCCGGAAATCCGGAATTCCGGAACGATTTTTGTCCGTAAACCGGAAATTTCCGGGACGTTGTTCTGGAATTACGGAACGTTACAGAATTGTGTTCCGGAAAATTCCGGTTTACGGAACAATTGTTCCGGAATTTTCCGGAAAAAAATTTCGGAAAACGTTGAATACATCTTAAACTTATGTAAAAGATAAAACTAGTCTACAGAATAATAGAATGTGCGCCTGGTGTAGCTGTATTTAAAATAATACTATAACTGTGAATTATCATGAAATAATATAAATCCTGACTGCCATGTCTCAAAATAATTTTATCTACAGAAAACTGTGGAAAGGAAGACGACATGTATAGCAATCCTTGAGTCTAATTGATGTTGTTACAAAGAAAATAGGTTAAATAGTAACTTATAAAATTACTTTTAAATTGGTCTGTATAAAGTATAGTATATACTACGTAATTGTCGTGTCTCACGTTCATTGAACTATTTAGAGTCATAATTTAAGTCTTCCTCCTATTCCAGAGTTTTCTGGTTCTCACTCTATATATATACTTTGCTCGTCTTTTGTTTGTCCGTTTGTATCCAATAAACGTCCAAACAGCTGAACCGACCGAGCCCAACATTTGTAAGGCAACTCACATGGTCCAAGGGAAAGTTTAAAACTAGTTAAAAATTTATGCGGGAAAAAACGTCGAAATCTATTATTTTTTTAATTCACCAGTTTAAAACCTAGTTTTTAGAAACTCAAAATTATATGGTTCATTTCATCCCATCTTGATCAAATACGGAGGGGGAGGGGGGGGGGCATAAGCCTATCCGATGATCCTCTTGAAAAATAAAAACCAATTTGTCAAACAATATTGTGGGGAAAGTGAAAACTGTAACTGTAAAATAGTCATGATGAACTAAAGTGAAATATTTGTGAATATATAATTGTAGAACTAAATGCGTATTTAATGTATGTCAACTAATAAGTTTTAACTTTTAATGTTTTAACATTGCTTTCTATGTCTAATATTTTGTTAAAATTTCCGGTTTCCATTTGATCCGGAATTATCCCGGAATTCCGGTTTACGCAACAAATTTCCGGATCATTCCATTTCCAAAATGGAAATTTTTTTCCGGAAAAATGGAAACCCTATGTCTAGCTCATAAAACTTAAATTTATTACAGTGTACAAGAAATACAATTTTATAAATTGATTGTGAGTATTATAATTAAAGAATTAATCTATTCTAAAACATTGTTAAATTAGGACCTTTTATGTATTTTTGTATACAAATATTTGTTGAGAAAACATTTCTACGATTTGTCTCAGATTTTTATCTGATTCCGTACACTGAGGTTCCAAGGTTTGCTGACCTTAAGAAAATGTTCACACGGTCTCATTTTTTAAGGAACTTAGCCAGATCACTGAGGGGGGTAAGCAATAAGCATGCACTAAGCAATGTCATTTCTGAAAAATTCTTTACCTAATATTTTTTTCGGAACATGGTTTGATTGGTTGATGGCTTAAAGCAAGGGGGGGGAATGAAGTTTATTTAAGTTCCTCTTATAAAACTGTTCAACATTGCAAATTTTTGTTGTATTGAAAAATTATGCATGCAAATCAAATAAAAATTTTATCAGAAAGCTAACATGCTTTCATTCATGACTTCTCTTTTTTGAAGAGCCATCATAAGAAGAACAAATAATTTTTAAAATTTCTTATATTCAAATAATGAAAATTAGAAGAGCTAAGAGGTCACGAGCTCGTACCAGTAATTTCGCCTAACTGTATCTTTTCCTCTTTTCCTTATGACGATTAAGTGATAAAGCAGAAAATAACTCATTTTCTGAAGAGAAATCTGAATTTTCTTAACTTGCTGCATTTACTCATTTATGTCTATGCTAAAAGTATTCATAACTACTTGTATTTAAGAAATATAATAAAATAGTAGGTCAGAGTACATTTTGTAGGTTGCCCTGAAAAATTGAAAAAAACTCAACATTTCTAACCCNCCCCCCCCCTCACCTTCCATCATCTGCCTTTTTGAGCAGAACAAATCTATTCAGTTTAAAATATTTACAGAATTCTTTAATGCAACACATATGATTGATGATCCAAGAAGACCAACATCAAATTCAATATAATAAAATCCACCATTTTGTAGGTTTGGTTTGGATGGTGAGTCCTGTGTACAGAGAATGATTTGCGAGATAAACTCGGCTCCGATGAACATCGGTCTTCTAGGAGATATCATCAACACTATATTCATGTAAGATTAATAATTGTGTACACAAAATTTACAGAGATGGATTTTTAAAAGGAAGATATACCAGGAACCCTATTATTTTTGTTGACAAAAAACTTGTACTGCAGATTCTAGGATGAATGTAAACAAACTCAGAAAGATATTTGTTTATGTTCCTCCCAAAACACTTCGTTTATGAACAAAGTTCTTTCTGAACAAACTTTAAACTCAAAAAGAGCCACGAAGAAAATGTTTGATAAAAAGTCTATTGCTATTTAGGTATTTTACACATTTTTAATAATCAATGAATGATCAATGCTAATGCATTTCTTAAAACCTCCTTTTCAGAAACTTTCCTATTCAAGTATTATAACTTATTAGTGTCAAAGCAATTTATTACATAAAAATTGTAACTACCAAAGGAATTGAGTCTTTGCCACAAATCTGATTTTCTAATCCTTATATCTTTATTACCCAATATCGTAGACCTTAGATATTTCAAACTATGAAACTTGTTGGATCAAATTTTTTAAGCTTGAAATATCTAAGGTGCACGACAACGGGTTGCAGAGATATTGGGATTAAAAATCAGAGTTTGTGGCAGAGACTCAATTCCTTCACGATGTCATGACTTGTTCGTGAATAGGTTTATTAAGAGAAATAAAATGAAGAATGGTTGAAGTTGGAAAAACTCGAACCTAACCTAACCTAACCTAACGGAAAGAAAGGGTTGATTTCCTCTCCCTCCTCGAACCTTCCATTGTTTATTCTATCTTAATACTCTGCTACTATATCTAATTTATCTATATTTTACCAGGGGAGAAATAGCTTCTACAAAGTATAGTCGAGCACAGACGACTGGTCGAAGTAACAGAAGTTGTGTTAAATATGAACCTGATTGCCCGGTCTCAGTTTTTCAACTTCCATTCGAGTTCTCAGCTCCTTAAACAATACTAGACAAGGAAAATTAGAGAACATACAGTGATAACCAGAAAACTCTGAAATAGGAAATTGACTTTTAGATTCAAGTTATGATTTAAAATAGTTCAATGAGCAGAGGACACAGCAATTGTGTAGAGTACACAGACCCATTTTACTTAATTAGTGATTTAATAAATGTCTATTAGAACTATTTGTGTTGTAACTGCATCAAATACACTCGTCTTCTTTTTTTAGATTTCTGGTTATCAATGTATTTGGAAGGGAACCCCCAGGGAACTGAAATTAGACATTTCTGCACTTACCATGCTTCCTAGTTCCTCTTTTCTTTAACCCTTTCAAAAAATAAGATTAACGCATAGATATGACTTAAATGCGTTCATTATTAACAAATAATATGAAAGCGAAGCTTTATATAATAATCACCCCAGTCTAAAAGGTTCACGATCCGAGCCAGTACAGCATGTATTGTAAATACATTCAGTCGTACTGTCCAGTCTGCACTACCCAGTGTAGAGTCGACCCAGCACAACAAATGTAGCCTGGCAAGATCAGCGTGACATATGAACTAATTAAACAAATTTTTTTTTTAATTAAAGAGAGTTTAGACGTAATTTCAATTAAGCCTCAATTTACAAAGTGACATGTCCGCTTCACAAAGGTGCCCTTTAACTTTTGTTTGATTAAAGGGACTGTAAAGGAAAAATGAAAAGGGGTATAGACTGAAAGTTAATCACTTTTGCTCTTTCTTAATTTCTCGAGACAGGAACATCAGATAAAACTTTCATGGGTCGCGATCAAGAGCTAAAGTGCTTTCAGTGTATACCCCCTTTCATTTATCCTTTACAGTCCCTTTAAGGATTAATGATACATCGTTTATTACATATCTGAAAATTGTTAGTTTTTTAATTGTTTAATCTATTAAAGTTTCTCGCAGAGTTTCTGTTGCAAAGAGGGGAATAATCACTATTTTCATCTTTTGTATAGATAGGGGTTTAAAAAATGGTTTTGTTGTAAATCGGACATTCCACTTTATAAATAAGGATCAATGGAAAGA
This sequence comes from Eurytemora carolleeae, assembly GCF_000591075.1. NCBI lineage: Eukaryota > Metazoa > Arthropoda > Copepoda > Calanoida > Temoridae > Eurytemora > Eurytemora carolleeae. The sequence continues at coordinate 108,828 of NW_019396663.1, read as the reverse complement.
CCAAAATAAAAGAAACCCATCTTTAGAAGAATCTCAATTATATACGAGTGTCTCTCTTGTAATATTTCTTTATAATCAATTGTAAAAGAAAAGTAACGAAATCAAAACTGACACATTCAATACACACAGATTTTACTAGAAGGGGATCATTCATTTGGCGTACTGTCCTGTTTTGTCTCATATATTCTGTTTTTGTATTTTTTTACTGTAGTGTTTGCCATGGCTGGTTAAAATTCGGCCCGGTACATGCAATGAACTGGAATGTACCGTGAATATGATACAGAATATTATTATTAACATGAAACATAACAAAATCTTATTTAAAGCGATGATCAAATTAAAGCGGAAAAGTGGTCATCTTTCCCTGTTCTTTTACTTCTATTGAAATACCGCTTTGGATTTTGTTATTATGTGTATTTAATCTCCGCAAAAACGATTTATTCATCATTAAGTCATTGTACTGCATAGTTCCATTGTATATTGGGTATCACTGTACACATTATTAAGCTAAAGTTTATTTGATTTAACAGTTCTTCCTTCATAAATCTCACAATATGTAAAATTCATAAACTTAAAAACTAAAATATTCACTTTTGTCTTGAATTTTATATTTTGATTTCGATGTGATCACTTGAAAACCTTTTTATGTACAAAGTTTTAACAAAAGGAATTGAGTCGTTGCCCTAAACTCTGATTTTTTACTGTCAGCCACCTTAGGATTTCAAACTATGAATTATGTTAGATCAAAAATATCAAATTAAAACATAAAAAAATGTACACCATCAGAGATATAGGGATTATAAAATATTCTTTTGTGACAAAGACTCAATTCTTTTTTCCAAATCGTAGCTTTAGATATTTAAAAAGAATTATGGATTGCTAGTATATTATTTAGATTTTAAAAATTCTATCTTTAGCTATTTCATGTTTTTTTAGAAGTACAATTATAATCGTTCTCTAGATGGATTTGCATCAGCTTTTCTCACACAAAATTACAAATTTACTTAATTTTTTAAAAAAAGCTGCAGATAGTCCAGGACATCATTTAATGCACATTTAAAACGAGGTTTTAGTGTAACAATATTTTATATATTATATAATTAATTTTAGGAAATAAATTTTTCAACAGTTTTTTTCAATTGAGGATTTATTATCAGTATACATAATTTCTTAAGGCGACCCAGGCTTAAAATTAAAAAAAACATCTTTAGCAAAATTCCCATTTTTTCCCTCTTCCGTGTGAATGAAACATCAAGTATTACTGAAAGCGCAGGTCCAGGGCCGTGCGAGAGTTTTAGTGTAGAGCGGGGGGGGGGGGGCACCTTCTGCGCGTGTCATCCCCTCGGAGATGTTGTCCCCCCCCCTCCTTAAAAAACCCTATTTTGAATAAAGAATTGATTAGTTTTTATATTTATCTTTCATACTCGTAAGGCTTTGCTTGAGTTGAAAAGTTAAATAGGATGAAAAACTTACCTTTTGATGATTCAATTTTTTTTTATCAGCAAAAATATTTTTCACAGAAGTTCAGGGTGTTGCTTGCACCTCAAGGGGGTTACTCGTAGAGGGGTCACGTGCACCACGCCCCTCAGCTCGGGATTAATTTGTTCAAATTAAAGATCCGTAAAAAATATGAAACATTTTTAGGTAGATTTATCCGACTTAGAAACATAAAACTGCAGAATAGGAAGACGACATTAAAATAACCCTTTGAGTACTCTGTGATGTTATAAAGTGAATAGTTTTTTTTTCATCCGTAGCCCATGAATAGTAAACTATTATAAAATGTGGGTCCGTGAACTCTGCACAATCACTGTTTTCATGGTTATTGGACTTTTATAGATCAGATCTCTAGTCTAACCGTCTTTCTTTTCTACAGTTTCTGGGTAACAATGTATATTAGATAACAATTTATAAAATACCTTTAAATTAAAGGATATGAAAAGATAAAAAGATAAAATGAGAAGAACTTAATAAAAGAGTATTGTAATGTCGTCTTAATTCTAGGCCAAAGCTGAAGTTTCAAATGCCATTTACAAAAAATCATTTCCGAGTTTATTATGTAAAAAAATATTCGTTTACTTAATTATTCGGCGCTTTTTTTCAGGACAACTCTTTTATCTTTTTCTACATGACCATTTATTTAGCGAATATTTAAAATTTTTGGAATTCATCATCGCAAGTTTCAAAATAACTATGTTTTAGAATTCTACAAGCTTAAAACCAACTACATTTTTCTACGTTTACGAAAATTCAAAGAAACGTTGAAAAAAATGAATTTGAAAATTTGTTATTTAAAAGCTATGCTTGGCCCTAATTTTCTCAGAAAGTACAACAAGAGCCGTGTATAATTAGATGAAATAAGTGAATTTAAAAAAATCTCTTTTTTTTTCTCTCAGTGGTCAATTTTTACCCGATCACAATGCCTCTAGGGTATTAGGAATATGTGAAAAAAAATTATCAGATTTGGTCAACCTTGCTCTGAATAAATGCTCTTTGTCTCTCATAAGCCTACGTGCAAAAAAAGGATTTGCAAAGCTAAGAATGGTCCAGAACAGAACCCTAAAACTCTGATTACAAGTTCAGGTTAAAGGTAATTTGACCCAACATCTAATAGGAGAATACGCCCACCCTTATCAGGCAAAAGCTGAATCAGTTCCTTCACTTCTCATATTTATTGGACTATTGGAAAGTCGTAGTATATTTTCTAATTGAAGAAATTCAAGAATTATAAGAGTTGTGTTGGGTAATGGTAAATAAATTTATTATGCAACATTACAAGTACAATATATACAACACATCTTAAATAAACAATAACATGCTTCATTGGTTTAAACCGTTTAAATTTTGACACGGGTCTTTAGTACCATTGTATGTAGTTCTAATGGTTTCTACTATAATGTATGCTTTCAAATAACATAGGACGACTGTATGACACCTTGTACAATAGAAAGGTTAATTTGTCAACACCAACAGACAGACACCTTGTCAATACAGACACACTTTCTATTCAAGGGGTCGTTCTGACTATTCATCTTCGACACTCAGATCTCAGAGGGTCAAATTTATGCGATATTACTGATTCGACTTTATGACATCGTAGCTTTTCCAGTATTAACCTCACGAGCAAACACGTATCAGGAAAGGAATTGAGTCTTTGCCACAAATTCACTTTTTGTAAAACCTATATCTTTTCAACCTTATGATGTAAACCTTTGATATTTCAAACTTACATTATTTATAGTTTGAAATATGAAAGATCTACGTCATTGGGTTGCAAAGATATTGAAATTAGAAAATCAGAGTTTGCGGCAAAAAAGTCAATTCCTTTATTTGATTAAATACTAGAAATTCAAAACATTGCTGTTCTTCTTAAAAGCTTCTTAATAAGAGGAGTTATCCCTGAAACTGAAAAGAATTTAATATCACGTAAAATTCGCCCTAATTTGACGTAAATTCAACAAACTACAAGATTTTTTTGAATTCTCACCTAAATTCTTAATTTTCTAAAAGGAATTGAAAAACTCAACATGAGAACGATAAACCCAAAAAGCGTTAAAATCACCAGTATTTTCATATTGTCAAGGAGTATCCATGGTGTTCATCTTCTGTCCTCCTGAATTATATAAACACTCCCATTAGTATATTAGGTATTCAATATTCATCTTTGCAGTTCTTACAGAAAATGATATATATCTACAGGGTAGGAAAACACGGGATTATTTAACATTATAATATCATTTAAGGATCCACATTTTGGGTTAAACAATATTAAAATATTTCTTCAAAACCTAGAAATAGAATTTTAAATTATCAGACGTGGGAACTTATGTGCTAAGTAAAGTTAATCTTTAACGATTGATATCGATATCTAGTATTATGTGCACATTGGGAACAATTTTAAATTGTGTTTGATCCTCTCAATTAAAGTTATTTTTGCAGGGTATGACCAGCACAGGATATCGAAAAGAAATTAAATTGATCCGTAGAGGGTTTGAAAGCGTTTTTGATCGTTTCGTTTTCGGAAAAAACTATCGTTTTTAAAAACGACCACTCGTTTTGAAGTTTTAGAAAGCGTAAAACGATCGTTTTTATAAAAACGATCAGCGATAGTTTTTTATACGATTGTTTAAAAACTATCGTTTTTTTCAAAAACGATCGTTTTTGAACTTTTTTCATTGATAAATAAGTTAACGATCATTAACAAAGGGTCGTCGTTAACTATCGGTAACGATCGTTAACGAAGAGTCGCCGTTAACGATCGTTTACGGAACGACGAACTTTATAAAAATTGTCGTTTTTGAAAAAGAATTGCATGCAACTTTATCGAATGTCGTCTTATATGAAGGTAAAAAGTTGTAGGGGAGCTAAAACTTCTTGATATTTTCTTTAAAACTGCTCAATGATAAGTACCGATGCCCATCAGGGCGATTTCCTCTCTCCTCCTCTCTTCGCTAAAGATAGTTACCGAAGGGTCGTCGTTAACGATCGTTAACGAAGGTTCGTCGTTAACGATCTTTAACGAAGGGTAGTCGTTAACGATCCTTGACGAACGGTCGTCGTTAACGATCGTTAACAAAACGGTCAGTGCTTGATCCTGAGATTAACACAAAAGTTTTGACTTCATATTTCGCTCATTTTAAGCCCTGAACTGTTCCAAAAACATTCTTATTTTATGTGTTTTTTTCATTTTTAAAACTTTTTAATATAAAATCTTCTGCCAAAATTTTGATTTCACTTTGACTCACCCTGCATGCTTCAGTTTTCCTTGTTAAACGGTGGATGATAATGTCGAATTAGCAAAAATTCACAATTTTGGAAGTCGTAGTGGAGTTTGAAAATATAAGTTAAAGCAGCTGTATACTTCATTTTATTAAATATAAATTCTTCAATAAAATTCTGTGTAGACGTTTAATTAATCTTTAAATTATTTTTGAATTTTGATATGAACATGTTTTATTTTTATTTCCCTAAAAAATCTTTATCCTCAATAAATCAATAGATTAAAGTTATGCGTTATTTCAAATTTTTTTTTACAGTGAAACCCATGTATATTGTATAAAGTAGAAAGATCACTGTTATATTTTAAATAGTCTGATTCGTCCAATAAACATGAAACGCAGCAATTGTTAAATGTAAACAGACCTATTTCTCTCTTAATAAGTTAATATTCATACATTCCAGCTGAGAAATCATGTACTGGATACCCATAATCCCGAATCGATATCAATTGCGGGGACTTTATAAGATCAGGATCAATGCTTGATCTCTTCAGTCTTCATTTTAGTTCTTCCTGCAGGATTACCACTGGGTACAGAATAAAGATCAAATTGATCTGTAAATTACCAAAAGATGGATATCAGGTATTGATCTCGATATCCACAATTCTAGAGTTCCCAGCTCTAGTATAATTACTATTTCATATAATTCACGAATGATTGCTTAAATGTCGTCTTCTTATTCAAACATTTTATGGTTATCACTGTACAATACTTTAATAACCCGTTTTATTGGACTGCTTGTCCTCTTCGTTTAGTCTTAATCAAAGGTTATAATGTAATTGCAGTTGCGTATACTATGCGTACATTTTGAAATGAGTTCTCTCTGGGCCGAATTTGTAAACAAGAATAGATGCATCAGTGTTCGTTTAGTATCCGAGGAGATTAAAAGCATTAAATTTTGATAATTGTTATAATTCACATTATAGTTTCCTATGACCAAAATATTTCATTGATTTTGTATGTAAAAGATGGATCCCATGTCAGGCTTCGACATCCGTCTTGTGTTTACATTACCGCCCAGAGACAGTACACTGCAGTACAGAATATGCGTACACCTCTGAAATAACTTTCCTTCCATTATAACCTTGGTCTTAACCAGTCACAAGAATGGCGACATTATACCTAACACCCATATTGTAAATAATTCTGATCCAGATAGGGTTCTGTCACCAGTGACTAGAACCAATAGAAATTGCAACGGCGTTAACTATCTATCTATCTATTTCATCATCCAATTAGAGATGAATCATGAAATAAAAGCTAAAACAGTGAACTGAATTGTGTACTTGCACTGAAACAAGGGTGCTGGAGTTCTAAATGAAGACGTTTAAGTTATTTCTCCGATATAAACTATTGTACCAAATACAGTACACAATACCATCTGTTTGGGAGAAAGTAAATTCTCTTTTTGACCCATAAAGTGATCACATTTTTCATGTATTTCAGGTTTGTACTTTATATGTTTACAAAAAATGTGAAATTAAAAAAAAAATTTGAATACAGAAATTTATTTGTAATCTTTTCCCAGATTTTGTTTCTATAAATAAATATATTGAACCCTGAAGTATCCTAAGAATGAAAGATGATTATGGTATATAGTGTATTCTTCTTCTATTATCTTGTTCCATCATACACCCGGTGTAATACCAATACTTCTCTTCAGTCAGGTTTAGAATCGGTCAGTATACTAGATACTCTACTGGTGATAACATCTCTTACAACAACATTATTCAGCATTCTTCAAAACTTTTTAGTTTTCAAAGAGCTTTTTTTTTTAGCAAAACCGTACAATTTGTTTACAGTCTTATTATGAGCTCCTCTTATTGATGAATATTTGATTTCATGAGATTGATTAAACTAAATTGGATTGCAAACTTTATTTCAAGTGACCCTCCATTTATAAAGTGGTATTTTCGATTCAGAACTAACCCTTTAAACCTTTAACCGCTTGAAAAATCATTGTTAAGTGTTAAGTTCGGATAATTTCTTCCGTTGCCTCTGCTGCAAAAACTCGGAGTGGGTACAAAACACCTAAATACAGAACACCCACACTTCAGAACACCTAAATTTCAAACAATCACATGTCTAAACACCTAAAAAAAAACACCCAAAGTGTCGAAACACCTCAGTTTTCAAAACAACTACAAACACCTAATTTTCATGTACAGGTAGAAAACACCTAAATTTCATTTTCTGAAAAAAACATCCAAATTTTCAAATCAACTTTTTTGAATGTAAAGATATCTAAATTTCATGTAAATTTGAGGAAAAAACTCAATTTTATTTTAAAAAGGAACAGCTAAATGTTTTAAAAATGAGACTTTTAAATTTTTATGATTTTTTTCATTCAAAGTTAAAAGTTAAAATGTTATTTACCTTGAAATGAAATTTAGGCTTTTTGACAGTTTGGGTAATCATTCATGTCATCATTCTTGATTTAGTAAATTCATCTCGAGATTGATATGTTCATGTCATCAAACTTGGTTGCACAATTTCATGTCAATATCATGTCACAATATCTTGCAATGTCCTCAATATGGAAATATAAAATCATTAAACATCTAGTCGTCTGGCATTTCATTCACTAGGGAAATATCATGTGTTGCAGGTTTAAATAATAGAAATATCTTGTGATGTAGGTTTAAATAATAGAAATATCATGTAATATAGGTTTAAATAATGGAAATATCATGTGATGTAGGTTTAAATAATAGAAATATCATGTGATGTAGGTTTAAAAAATAGAAATATTATGTCATGTCAAATAGACGGGAAACATTATGATATCTATTAAAAGGGACTGTATTCCGTTGTTAATCCAAGTTTAAAAATAAGCATGCCCAATTCCTTGTAACCCTTTATTTGATCAAAAATGTAAAAGATATTTTTGTTTTATGTCACTATGGAAGAGAAACTACAATTGAAAGCTGTCAGGATACCAATGTGAATAGGATATGAACCTCTAAAAATGAAGTGTTACTTGAAATTACGTCTGGAGTCCCTTTAAATGAGGATCTGAAAATTTGGAAATTAAACAAAGCGGTGGCTTTAAATGAAAAAATGCCGTTCATCAAAATTTCTAAAAGATCAGAAGCCGAATTTAAATAATTTGATCCGCGGTTTAAATTTATGCCGCGGCTCAAATATGGTTGGTTCTACTTAAATTTGTATTAAATTTGTCAAGATTTAAGCCGGCGGTCATTTAAAACCGGTTTTGGGGGGATTTGAGACATGGATTAGATTAAATAAATTCGGACACTGCTTTGCAAGAAAGAAAAATTTGCATTAAATGAATTTTAAAAATCAAAAAAGATTTAACATTTTTTTAAATCTAAAAACTTTTTATCTCTGTTCACTTAATTAACGTGGCATGGTTTATTGGTTATACAATGAATGATTTGAAAAAAGTGATGTAACCTTCATGTATTTTTACAGACAATATTTCATCTTGTAAATTCCACTGTTTACTCTCCATGCCACCGCATTCTTGCTGAAAGTGAAAAAATCATGCTCTGAGTCTGATGAACAGAAAATTAAACAATATATCTATTTCATGTTTTAAAAAAATTCTGAAACCGTGTTTAAAAAGAATACGAAGGAGTAGAAAAATTATACAAAAGTTAAATTATAGATAATTCAGTGAGAAACTTTAAACTGAAAGTCAACGTGAACGAAGTAACTTTAGCTTTTTACTGTAATGTTATGAACGCAATCACTAAACTTTTAAACTATATTTTAAGCTCAATAAATAATAATGAATCTGTTTTACTTGTCATGCTGGATATTTCTAAAGCTTACGACACATGTATTGATTACATATGACACTTCTGAAAAAGCTTGAAAACACAGGAATTAGGGGGCAACAAATTACAATGGTTCGAATCTTATTTACGCGGCATGGGGCAAAAAGTCGATATAAATGGTACCTTCTCAGACTTATTCGAAATATTAGAGATGGGTGTTGTTCAAGGATCAAGTCTAATAATTATGTAAATGGCTTCTACCATTCTAACAAACCTTTCAGTGTAGCCTTTGCCAACGACACATGTGGCATCAAAATGTAAAAAACTGGAATACTTTCGAAGACACAATAAATAATTAGAAAAAATAACTTGTTGGTACATGTCTAATAAACTCACTATTAACTTTGAGAAAACTAATGCAATTTTATTTTCAAATACTCTAAATGCACAAAACGACTGTCCCGATGTTTTCTTTCAACTAAGAGAAACTACACAAAAAATTGAACACTAAAAAGAAACAGATTCAGTTAGATTCTTGGGAATATGGCTGGATACTAAATTGAACTTTAATGACTATTTAAAAAAGATATAAAACGATTACCTTTTTATTTTATGCTATGAAAAAATTTAAAACGGCTAAAGCTTTGAAACCATGAAATTGCTTTATTACTCCTTTTTCCACTCTCATTTCTAATGTTAACTTCAACAAATCAGGAATTTTTAATGCTATAACATTTTTATTTAAATTCAAAGAAGACCGATCACTCCCAACATTTAAAAAACGCAAATCTTAGAAATTGAAATTATTTTTATATTTTACAAAGAAAAGACGCGACGCGAAAAGATACTTAAAAATTCCCGTTTTGCATAGAACCTACATCTTTTTACAACCTATTTTTTTAACATTACAAATAAATCTATCATTTCTTTGCTAAAAGTTGTTAGTACTAAAAATCCACCCCTAGTTTATATTAAATATAATGTAAAAAATAAATATGCAACTTTCCTTTTCCTTTCCTTTTCTTTTCTTTTAATTTCTTTTAATTTCTATTTTTTATATTGTTTTAGAATTGTGGGGAAATATTCCCACAACCTCTATTTTTGGAGGTTTTTAAATATTTTCTCCTGAAACACTTAATTTTGTATGTTTCTGTTATATTTCATAAATAATTACTTACTTATTTACTTCATTTCGAACACATTTCGGCCACCATTGTCGTTCCCCTCTTCATAAATCTGGTTCTAGAAATCTAAAAAATTCAAGAATGAATGTCTTGAAAAAATAAGAAAAAGAGTGAGAGAAGAAAAAGATAAAATTCAGTAATAAAAAGGTTCAAAGGGCTAAATAAGAGTAGACAAAAGGGTTGAAAAATGGAAAGAATAAGAAGTAAGGGCTAAAGAATAAAGAAGGTTCAAAAAAGAGAGGAAAAAGAAAAAGTCTAAAAACCAAAAAAGGATAAAATGTGAAGGAAGGAGAAATAAAGACTAAAGAATAGATAAGTATGATAAGGAAGGAGGAAGAAGTAACGGCTAACGAACTTAAGAATATTAGGAGGAAGACTTTGATAAGTCTGAAGAATAAAGAAGATAAAAAAGGAGAAAGAGGAAGATAAGACTGAAGAAGATGGGCAGGAAGTAGAAAAAAAGACTAAAGAGTAAAAAAGATTTAAAAAATGGAGAAAAGGAAGTAAAGGCTGAAGGAAGAGTAAAGAGGATTAAAAAGGGAGAAAAGGAAGTAAAGACTGAAGGAAGACTAAAGAGGATTAAAATGGGAGAAGAGGAAGTAAAGGCTGAAGGAAGAGTAAAGAGGATTAAAACGCGAGAAAGGAAGTAAAGGCTGAAGGAAGAGTAAAGAGGATTAAAAAGGGAGAAAAGGAAGTAAAGACTGAAGGAAGACTAAAGAGGATTAAAATGGGAGAAGAGGAAGTAAAGGCTGAAGGAAGAGTAAAGAGGATTAAAACGCGAGAAAGGAAGTAAAGGCTAAAGGAAGAGTAAAGAGGATTAAAACGCGAGAAAGGAAGTAAAGGCTAAAGGAAGAGTAAAGATGATTAAAAAGGGAGAAGAGGAAGTAAAGACTGAAGGAAGAGTAAAGAGGATTAAAAAGGGAGAAGAGGAAGTAAAGGTTGAAGGAATAGTAAAGAGGATTAAAAAGGGATAAAGGAAGTAAAGACTGAAGGAAGAGTAAAGAGGAAGTAAAGACTGAAGGAAGACTAAAGAGGATTAAAAAGAGAGAAGAGGAAGTAAAGACTGAAGGAAGAGTAAAGAGGATTAAAAGCGAGAAAGGAAGTAAAGGCTAAAGGAAGAGTAAAGATGATTAAAAAGGGAGAAAAGGAAGTAAAGACTGAAGGAAGAGTAAAGATGATTAAAAAGGGAGAAGAGGAAGTAAAGACTGAAGGAAGAGTAAAGAGGATTAAAACGGGATAAAAGGAAGTAAAGGCTGAAGGAAGAGTAAAGAGGATTAAAACGGGAGAAAAGGAAGTAAAGACTGAAGGAAGAGTAAATAGGATTAAAACGGGAGAAGAGGAAGTAAAGACTGAAGGAAGAGTAAAGTGATTAAAAAGGGAGAAAGGAAGTAAAGACTGAAGAAATAGTAAAGAGGATTAAAAAGGGAGAAAGGAAGTAAAGACTGAAGGAATAGTAAAGAGGATTGAAAAGTGAGAAGAGGGAAGAACGTGATAAGAAAATGACCGTCTGTTGATAATAATCTTAAAACCTGCTAGAAGGTTGAAAGTACAGACAAATTGCACTTTAAGCCAAAAAGTCTGAAACAATAGTAAAACATTAAATAATTAATTTAATTTTACAAATTATTATTGGCACAACAACATAAACAGATATTATATAAGTTTATGCAGAGGTTATTAAATTATGATGAATAAAATAGTTTCTGTAATTAACCAATTCATTCATTCCATTAAAGATTAACAACGATCATCTTTAATCCTTTATTTAAACCAAAATATTGGGAAACCAAATTATTGGGAAACCAAATTATTGGGAAACCAAATTATTGGGAAACCAAATTTTCATTGTAAAAGTCAACCTATACTTAACTAGGAACTTTTGAACCAAGATTAGATAATTCCTGTGGTTCTAACGAGTTTCTCAATAACATTTTTAGGAAAATCAGTCTAAAGATTCAAGAGTTATGATCGGACATGAAAACAAACAAGCAAAAACTCAGAAAACAGAATTTACTATTAAATATATAGAATAATGATCCTATCTGAAAACTAATAGCTCTCACCGCTGTATTCTTAAAGACAGTCGACGATTTTCGAACCAAAAAGAGATAGAAAATGCCTATTAGCCCAAATTTTTTTATTTGTGTCTATAAAAATCAAATGAGAAATTGATTTTGTAAGAAATTGTATCGAACTCTTAAGATTTTGTTGAATAATAGTTTGTAGGTTTTGTTTGTGTTACTATACATCGATTAATAGGTTTAAAGTGTTTCACACACGGATTTAACTATTCGATCGCAAAACCTATTTATCTGAATTTTTTCTCTTTTTTGTCGGCTTATGTCTTTTAAATGCCAACGTATAATAAAACAACTCTGTAATTTTGAAGATAGAATTTATCTTGGGTCATTGATAAATTGATTATTAATGAATATTTTTGTGTGTTTTAGCAAATATATATATTCACTCTTCAATTAATTACGACTGTCATTCATAATTTTTAATTTTTCTCCAGCTTTACAAAGTATTTAAAAAAAATCAAATGAAAATTTATTCAGATAAAATGTTTCGACTGTTTACGCTTGGGATAATTCTATTTGCTGGACCTGGTCAATCATCTTTACATAAAAGGTAAAATCAAAGGATTATCAACGTAGTTCAAGGTAAAATAAAGGGATTATTAACGTAATTCAAGGTAAAATAAAGGGATTATTAACGTAATACAAGGTAAAATTAAAGGATTATTAACGTAATATAAGGTAAAATCAAAGGATTATCAACGTAATTCAAGGTGAAATAAAGGGATGATCAACGTAATTTAAGGTAAAATAAAGGGATTATTAACGTAATTTAAGGTAAAATAAAGGGATTATCAACGTAATTCAAGGTGAAATAAAGGGATGATTAACGTAATTCAAGGTAAAATAAAGGGATTATTAACGTAATTCAAGGTAAAATAAAGGGATTATTAACGTAATTCAAGGTAAAATTAACGAATTTTAAACGGAATTTAAAGAGAACGATATTATTCCGACGTTGAAGCATAGTGCAGTGGTACGTGCTAAGGTTTGGTTAGAGATATGTAAACAAAGACTTTGCAGACGATCTGACATCGTCTATTTTTCTTCTTGGATTGAGAAGAATTTTAACTATTTCTTGTTCTCTCACAGTACGGTAGAAATCTATTATAAACAAACATCCAACAGGTTTTGAATCTTTGGATTTCTTCATTATCAAAAAATGTGGAAAATGAAGACGACTGTTAGACATGAATAAATGACTTTAATAATCCGATGAATAAGATATACAGCAACTGCAAGTGTACACAGATCCTGTTTTCTCCATGATATACATCAGCCGGCTAAAATAGCGTTTTCCTATTCCACAGTTTTCCAGAGTCTTACTGTAGGTATTTGTTTAAAAAATGGGGCTGTAGTTGTAATTTAAAGTTACCCTATTTATAATTCAAAAAGAGTTTAGTTCTCACAATTTCCCCAGAAAAAATGCAGAAGAAATGCGCCATTGTCTCTTTTGCAAGAAACCACAATTAAAAATAATCAGTTTTCAAATAATCAGTTTTCAATAAGAGAAACATGAATATAAAGACAAAGCTTTTAAGGGTATTGTTGTGAATCGTCTTCACTCCCCAGTTTCCCGAAGAACATCAACATTTTTAATCAATAAAGATATAATAACATTTATTTTAGTCGACGGAGGTTAGATATGCCAATCCATCTCAATCTAACGAGATCCCTTGAACCTTCAGGACCTCCAGAACCTCTAGGACCTTCTGATCTTTTTGGACCATCTGGACCTCCAGGATCCTCTGAATTTCCTATCTTTGATAATTCAAGTTCAGAAATACAATCCAGCCATTCAAGGAATTGTTTCAAACAATTTATATTACAGAAGTTTCAGAAATGTTAAATCCAACTCAAACTCTTGATAAATACTCTATAGACAGAAATATGCAGATCAAGCTAAAACGAAGAGCCATGCGTGTCATTTTTTCATCAAAGTAATTTTGGACCCGTAAAGGCCATACGGAACCTTTCCTGAAGCTGTTCAGAATTATAAAACATTAAAAACTTTTCGAAATTGACGACCGCAGCGCGGCTATATATTTCATGACCGAATTATAAATAAATTAAGAATTAATTCTAGATGCTTCACAGAGCTGTGTGTGACCTACTGAGAAAAGTTTACGGATTAATTCTATAAAAGTTTACGGGGCCGGTTACGGATTAATTCTATAAAAGGTTACGGGGCCGGTTACGGATTAATTCTATAAAAGTTTACGGGGTCGGTTACGGATTAATTCTATATGAAATAATTGTCTCGCAAAATTTTTTCAGCATGTCACATCAAGTTCATTAAGTCATGTATATTATCTAAGGGGTAGATTTATTTGAAAATTAGTTCAGAAATGTTCTGCCGTTGATTTCTAAAAGTTTTCATTGGTATAACATTTTTAAACAGCTTCAAAAAGGTTTCGTTAAGCCTTCACGGGTCTAGATTGATCCGGAAAAAACCGGAAGACAAAAAAGTTTTGGTTCAAAATATGTTAAGTTGTTTGCAACGTCAATGCAATAACGTGTCTTCAACTGTTTAACTGTGTTCCGCGATCCTAAAAGCACTCTACTTATATTATCGACTATAAACAGAATCAAAATAATCAAAATATCATTTCATGTGTACGTAGCCAGGGGCGAATACAGGATTTAAGTGAGGGGGGGGGGGGGCAAGATTTTGTAGGAACAAAAAAATTCATAATTAGGAACAAAAAATCGCGGCGCAGTCGAACATTTTTTTGACTTAAAAGACTCAAAAAGAGTCAAAATTAATGACTAAAGACTAAAAACTAGATTTTTAACTTTTCACTATTCTGAAAATAGTAACAAAAATTCCAAATTCAGGAGGGGGGGTGAATATCACCCTGCCCCCCCTGTACGTAGCTAGGTATTCTTTATATGCATCGACCTCTTTGTAATCTGATGATTTGTGACAAGACGTTTTTCTCTAAACATTTATTTTATTTGCTCCGATAAAATATTATTAAAAACATTTATTTTGTATGAAATAAAAAGGAATCGAGTCTTTGCCACAAACTCAGATTTTCTAATCTCTCTCTCCTAGCTATACCCAATGTCGTAGACGTTATGTATTTCAGAGTATAAATTCTGTTAGATCATTAATGATACAAGTTTAAAACATCAAAGGCTTACTGCATCAGGTTATAAAGATATAGGGATTAGAAAATTTGAGTTGGAGAAAAGACTCAATTCCTTGAACCGTACCTCTGAACTATTTCTTTTCGCCCTCAACACCATTTGACTTAACTTAACAATGACTTTTTAATTTTCAAATATAAAAACTAAAAGTTATCATAAAAGGACATGTTAATTGAAAGAATAAGAGCACACTTGAAAAATAATGCATCTATTTTTCTTTAAAAACATTTTTGAAACAAAATATGTTTAGGAATAAAAGAGCTTTAGACTTCTTACCCCCTGGATCTACATTCAGTGTAAATATTAATTATTATATATTATCATACTTTATTATTTAATAACTATTAAACTATTATTTTTCTTTAAAAAATCATCATGTATTTTCTTTCTTTCTCGTTAAGTTAAACGCAAAAGTAGAAGCTTAATGTAAGGGTGTTGTCGGATAGGAACAAGATTCTGACGATGAACAGATAGACAACGGAATAACCCTCAAATCAAAATCGATAATGCAGAAAACTCTTTATTTCCTAAAAAAAATGAAATGAATAATGATAAATAATTATTACAATGGTTTACGAATTTATAATGAAAAGATTCTTACGATCTATTTGAGTATCTGTGGGTTAAACTGTCGGGGAGTCCTAAGACGTTTTTTTATACATTAAAACTTCTGAAAAGAGTGACAATTAAATGTTAAGGAAAGTCACTAATTCTTTATATGAAAATATTCTTTGCTTAACTTTGAAGTGGTTCACAATTAATAAAAGTGTTTATATTCCGTTGTCGGAGAACAAAGAGAAGCGGGCTGAAATTGTTTGGTTTGGTTTCTCGTCTCCGAGAGGAGCTTTTAGGTTGAAGACGACATTACATGGAGGGGGGGTCTTGAAGTTAATGGTTCCCGATTCACAACGTTACCCTTTTAGTTGACACATTTAGCTAAACAATAATGTGGAGGATAACGACCTGACAAGTGTTCAGTTCTGTTAATTTAAATATTGTTTTCAAGATGTCAAGGGTGCCGTTGTGAATCGGACATGATACGCTATCATTAAAGGGAGTGTTCGCGAAAAATGAAATGTGGTTTAGGTTTACATCGAAAAATATTCGATGGTGATTGCTACTAATTTTACTTCTATCTGTTGCGTCTATAAGGAGAAAATTTCTAAAAACGAATCATACCGAAGAATGTAGAGTCCATACAAATTCAGAAAGTTGCAATATTAGACTCGGATCGTAAACAAATCAATTTAATTCCAAACAAATCATTCAAATATATGCAACCTATAATCATAGATTTTTTTATATAGGTAATATTTCATAATATTTTTTTATTTTTTTATGATCTGAGAATTACTTTTGAAATTGTTCATTCCTGTTTCGAGGATTTTTTTGATAATGAAGATGATATTTTCATATTTTCCAGGAATGTTTTCCAGGAAGGAATCCGGCGCCAGCCGTGAAATTAAGTTGTAAGCGAAATATTAATTTATAAAAAAATCCAAAATATTAGAAAATATCAACTATGTACGAATGCGTCAAAAAAATCGATGATTATTGGTTAATGATGAATGATTTGCTTGGAATTGAATTGATTTTTTTTATGATGGAAGTCGTATGTTGCAACTTTCAGAATTTGTGTAGACGCTACGTTTTTCGGTATGAGTCGTTTATAACAATTTCCTCCATATAGACGCAACAGATAAAAGTAAGATTAGTATCAATCACCATAGAATATTTTTCGACGTAAACCTATACCCCCTTTCATTTTTCGCGAACACTTCCTTTAATATCACTTGAATTTACGATAACAGTCCCAGTAATTGGGAAGGGAGAGATAATTCCGTTCATGTAAAATACAGGTTATGTCACCAAAATAAGATTCACATTTTTACTTTAATAAAATCTTACAATATAATGCCAAAAAAAAATTCTTTTGAATCATGTGTAAATCCAACGCATCATTCAAGTTTATCTAAAGAATATTTGTTTAGTATTATTTTGAAATGTCGAGTACTCTGTTTGACTACAATCAAGATTTCATTCAATTATTAAATCTAGGAAATTCAAACAAAACAAAACTAAAAATTACTTTGAATAACTTTCAGAAAATATAATTTTTCAGTATTTCTTTGAATTTACCAGTGTTCTATTCGACTACAACGAAGATTTTATTCAACAATATGTTCTAGGAAATTCAAACATTAAAGCATCGACAATTTATTTTGTTCAAAGAACCTGGAAAATCTGTCCTCCTTTTTCGTTGTCCAAGCTACCGGCAAGATTGTAGGGATTTTGACGCACAAAGCTAGCATTTTCTATAGTGAATTTACACCTTTTTCTTCTGAAAACCTTTTGTTTTCCGGCACTCAATTTTTAGCCATAAAAATACGGAGAACTCCGGTATCCGAAATTAGGCACTGGGGAAAAGAATACCTGCCACTTATAATCTAGTCTATTAAGAAAAGCATTTTTTGAGTTGCAAACAGTATGTTTCATTGTTATAATATACTTAGATATGCAAACATTTAATATGTATTAATTTATAATTCCAAATATCATTATGTTCTTATTTGTTGTATTATTGACAAAGATTTTTATCCTTAAACATTTTGAAAAGTTTGAATTTCAAAGATTTACCGATCGTGTTCAATATACCCAACCTGGGCGGGGCTACCGGTAGGCGTAAATCCACCACTGATGTACATGACGTACTGCTTCATGTACAAGCAGGGTTTACAAGGTGACCAAGAGACTCAGTACATGATTTTTTTCTTTATGTACATTTTGTATGAGTGTGTTATGGTGCTTGGACAACTTTAATATCGTCGTTACTTTGACCCCAGAAAAAGAAAATACATGTATGGTTGATTTAAGAAGAAAAAAATTTGAAATGATTTTGAAATATTGTTTTAGATGTTTATTGAGTTTGAGGCCCCATTAATCCTTGGCCCTGATGATATAGTTATGGGAGGCATTATAGGAATACATTGCAATCATTTAAAATTTTTATATCTTTAAAACAATCAATAGGACCAAATACTATTTTCAACATTTTGGTCGAAAAAAATCATTTAAAAAAATAGATTTTGATCAATGGTAATGTCAGATTTCTACTTGATGCCCTATATTGATGTTCCTCGGTTCTCTGATATAGTTCAGATCATTACCAGATCTAGGGTGCTTGATAGTCTCTCACAATCATTTAAGGGGTAAGATTGATCAACTTCTGTTTTGAAATAAATGCTCATTTGGAAATTTTGTTGAAAATTATAACTTTTCGACTGCTTTCTTAAACTTTCTCAAAGCTGTATCTAATTTCTCAAGCTTTCCCAAAACTTGATTCGCTTTCTCAAGCTCTTAAAAGACTTCCTCAGTTCTCTTTATGCTTTTCCAAAAATTTGGGCGCTTTCTTAATTTTGAACGATTTTTCAAGTTTTTTCAAACTTTTTCAATCTTTTCTTAGACTTCTCAAAAGTTTGACAGTTGCTCTAATTTTCTAAAACTTTCGTTCATATTCCGCTTATTTAAAACAATGTCTGCTCTCTAAAGCTTAAACGTTTATTTGAAGTTGTCATATCTTTCAGTCCAAGCGCCATATATGCACACGTACTTAGATATATTCTTAGCAACAATCTACAATTTGAAAACCAAATTAAACTACATTGGTGACCATAATTAAGTAAAATGACAGACGACTTTTAATCAATTTCTACCACTGTTGTCATGAAAAAAAATACCATTTAAAGGGACTGTAAGCCTAATTTTAAGCGACCCTAAATGCAAAGATGGCAACGGTACCCTTGAAACCTTCATTGGATCAATAATGTAAAAGATATTGTCTTTTTCTAGGTTTAAAAGTATTTAATTATGATAATTACGAAATGTTTTCCTGCAGAAGAAATGCGTAAGTCATATCAGAATAAACTTGAGTAGAGAAAACTTTGTTGTAAATTGGGCATTGCACCATCTTTGCATGAAGAAGAGTCAGACCAATTTCGCTTACAGTCCCTTTAACAAGAAAAATTCTTGTAAAATGCAGATTCTAAGCTAAACAATCCATCAACATCTTTGTCGAGTTTATAAGCAGTTTCTGTGTATTTTACTTTATTTTGGGGACCACTGTTTGGTACAAAAAATATAAAATAAGATCCAATTGATATAAGATACCGCAGTGTATTGCTGTTGTTATTTTTTGAATTTTATACAATTTAAAAACTAACTATCCTTCATAAAATTAACACATTTTATTTATTTTTAAACTCAGTTCTCTATAGATTTGGTTTGAATGGTGCGTCCTGTGTACAGAGATTAATTTGTGAAATAAATTCAACCCCACTGAAAATGGGTCTTCTTGGAGACATTCTCAACACTATATTTTTGTAAGTTTTTTCATTTTTAGTTTTCGTATTTATATAGAATAAATCTCAGTCCCAAATGCGAGAAATTCATATTAATGTTATCAAGATTGTTGATCTATTTATAATTTATTTTAAGATATTTATAAATCCATATATTACATACTAGCAGAAGAAAAACTATAAAAAATTTCAGGGGAGAAATCGAAAAATCTTACAACACGTTCTATTCTGCACAGAAGGTTGGGAGAAGTAAGAAGAGCTGTAAAGCATATTCAGCTGAATGCCCAGTCTCCATCTTTAATTTTCCATCAGCATTCAAAAGTTTTATACCTTAGTCAGCTGATTATCTTCATAATTAATTTCCCTGTATGTCATACCGTTATCAGCTGACTTTTCATTCTCCATCTTTAATTATTTAATCAGCTTCTATCGCTTGATTCTTCAACCCTTCGCCTGTGGTTACTATGAAGTTTATACCAATTTAAAGAATTCAGTCGTCGTCGTATTTATCAACACAATGAAGACGACTTTAGATTTAAATTTTGAAAAATATTGAAACAAAGAGAAACTGTCAATTAAAAACCTCTCTTTAATTACTTATAAACTTGTAATTCGAAAGAAGCATGAAAACAATCAAAACTTAAACAAAAAATTCGTCTTTATTGTATTGATATAATCACCGACCATCTTACCGTACCGTATGCGCTTGTTTTTGCTATAGCTTTGTCTTCCATAGCTTTAAATTTTATTTTGTTATAGTTTTATCTAAACTTGAATAGCTTCGACGGTTTTTGTGATTTATAAAAAGAGTTTTAGATTTATCTTTATTTTTCTAGTGATAATGCAGAAATTACTGCACATTGTGCTTTTTGGCAGCTTTTAAATGGTATTGTAATGTCTTCCATAATCTTAGTTTGTGTTTCTAAAGTTTATCCATTACTAAATTATTTAAGTCTGTATAAAATATGAAATGAAAAAGGTTTTTACAATTTCGCGGATTTTCTTTTCGTTGTCGTTTTTAACACAAAATTTTTCAAGAGAAATGGAATTGTCTTATTTTTAAAATGCGCTTTTAAAAGTTTTAATAAATTTATTTTAATCAAAGTTTATTTTATCCCATCACAAAATGTTTGAAATATCCGTCTATCTTTTGTCTAAGCCGATATCTATCTACATATATATCAATATGATCCTATTTTTTATCATGTTTCTACTAGCTTGGGAACCAGGTTACTCTTAGTTACTCCCGCCGATTTCCACAATCAAAATCAATTTGAGGCAAATCGGTCCATTGCAGGGGTTTAAGAGTTATGATCGGAAAAAAACAGAGACTAGTACTTTCTATACGTTCTATGAACTTCTTTCCATTTTCCTTCATGCTTTTTAGTCCGAAGGCTTCCGACATTGTATAATTAATATTGTTCTCTATCTTGTTTTTATAGTTTTTGTTGCCATACTTGTTTTGTTTTACATCTTATCATTAGTAATAAACAATAATAAAAGTTTAATTGCATATTTTCGTATCAGATAGTTGAATCATAAATCTTAGTCAAAAAGTCATGAAATTATTTTTATTATTATAAACAATAGAAAAAACTAGAAGAAATGAATTATTTTTATTATTATAAACAATGGAAAAAACTAGAAGAAATGAATTATTTTTATTATTATAAACAATAGAAAAAACTAGAAGAAATGAATTATTTTTATTATTATAAACAATAGAAAAAACTAGAAGAAATGAATTATTAACTATTGAAGTGTTGTAGCGACATTTCTGCCGGAGTTCAATACGTTTAAAAAAATATGATAAATTTAGATTATTATTGATCGTGTTAATTTATAATAAATATAATTCTAGCTACTGAGGATCGTCATGATAGACGTGAAACATTATGTTTAGTATAATTCTTTTTTAATAAAAATGTGAAGTTAAAAACTGAAATATATATATATATATATATATGATATAAAAATGCTGAATTAGGAATAAAAATGACTGGTTTATTTTCTTAGTTATAAACAGATTTTCAATACACAAAGCTTAAATCACAAAATTAGCTTGAAAACATACTTCCCCGTATTTTATGCAATCTTTATTCATTGTTTTCCGGTTTCCCTGCTAAAACAAAACAAAAGATAAAATATTTCCACGATTCTTGAAAGAAAAGATATTTCTGTATTTCCTTGTTCAGTGTTTTCATGTGAACT
This sequence comes from Eurytemora carolleeae, assembly GCF_000591075.1. Classification (NCBI taxonomy): domain Eukaryota; kingdom Metazoa; phylum Arthropoda; class Copepoda; order Calanoida; family Temoridae; genus Eurytemora; species Eurytemora carolleeae. The sequence goes on along the minus strand of NW_019396663.1, from coordinate 87,323 downwards.
GAAGAGTATCATGTCTGCTAATTAAAAGAGTTGTATATTAGGAGACTGTGTATACTAGTGGATTCTAGTTACGATACTGTTTCTGCACCGTTCACATCTCCACATTTATTTTCACACTTTTTCCTTGTATTTACAGCATCTGTTTACTTGTATTTACAGCATCTGTTTACTTGTGCTTACTACTTACAGCATCTGTTTACTTGTATTTACAACATCTGTTTACTTGTATTTACAACATCTGTTTACTTGTATTTACAGAATCTGTTTACTTGTACTTACAGCATCTGTATACTTGTATTTACAGCATCTGTTTACGTGTATTTACAGCATCTGTTTACTTGTATTTACAGCATCTGTTTACTTGTATTTACAGCATCTGTTTACTTGTATTTACAGCATCTGTTTACTTGTATTTACAGCATCTGTTTACTTGTATTTACAGCATCTGTTTACTTGTATTTACATGAAGTCAGAACTGTAAATCTAGGGACCAAGCGTTGATCTCCAAATACTGATCTTCGGATTATTTTAATTCCTCTTCGATATCCCGTTGTGTTCATACCAATTTGAAAGGGATTATTGAGGGATCAAGCATTTATCCTCAAATTAAAAGTGTCCACATTGGATATCCTACTCTAGTGTTCAAGATTAATAATATTCACACAAAAGTTCTGATATTTGGGAATATTTTAGAATATAGTAAGAATTTAAAGAGACTTTTCACCAATTTTAAGTTGAACCTAATTCTAATATTTTTGAATCTTTTGAATTCTTCTAAATTTAGCGGATTTCCAATGCTTTCTCAGTTTATTTTTAAATTATTTAATATTTGTTTTTTATTTTTACCATTACAATTAACTGCTAAATATAATTACATTAGGATGTTAACTTAAAATTATGAAATCCACGAAATTCAAATAAAAATATGGTTTTCTGGCAAAATCTTTATTATGAGACGGAAAGTAAATCTAACCTTCATTAATACATTTCGAGCGATCAGATTGGCTGTTAGTTATAAAACTAAATAAGAAAATGAATAATTATGTAAATCTCAAAAAACATAAACTATCCCCATGATAATATTATATATAATTATTTCTCTGCATGAGAGACCTAGGTTATGTTTCTGTCGTTAAATTTTGTTGTAAATATTTCAGAAGCATGGGATTAAATAGTGAACAGATCGTCGTTATATCTTACTTTTTCACCGCGGCACTCTCAAATAATGTTACTCAAGGCATATATTGTTTTTGTTTATGCTTTTTCACATATACTAGAGTTAGATAAAACACTTTTAAACAGTTTTAATTAGTGAGTACAGTTATAGCACAATACTAATTTTAGTTTTTATTAAAGCAAAAAAAGAAAGAAAAATTTTTAGGTTTAAAAGGTCTTTACTAATAAACTAGTTTAATATAGTAGACCTATAATAACTTGTTTATTATGCTAGCGCACAATACTAATAAACTAGTTTATTCCAGGTAGAACTATAATGATTAGTTTATTAATGTAGCACAATTACTAATAAACTAGTTTAATATAGAAGACCTATAATAACTTGCTTATTATGCTAGCGCACAATACTAATAAACTAGTTTATTCCAGGTAGAACTATGATGATTAGTTTATTAATGTAACACAATTACTAATAAACTAGTTTAATATAGTAGACCTATAATAACTTGCTTATTATGCTCGCACAATACTAATAAACTAGTTTATTCCAGGTAGAACTATGATGATTAGTTTATTAATGTAGCACAATTACTAATAAACTAGTTCATTAAGGTAGAACTATAATACAAATAAAGCCTAAATAAGCCATACATCGAAAGAATTAATCAAATGTCGTATTCTTCACTTTCTGATAATGGAATGTTCCAGATATTAAGTTTTTAAATGATTAAATTGAATTCTTTAAAACTGTTCCCGCATATTCATGGCTATTTATTTATTTTCGCAAATACCCATTGAAAAATTGTCAAGACGACATTTGATAAATTCTTTCGATGTATGCAGCTCATTTACGGTTTAACTGTAATTAGGTAGCACAACCTTAAAAAAATAGTTTATTAGGGTAGCACAATACTAATAAACTAGTTTATTAAGATAGCACAGTACTTATAAACTAGTTTATTAGGGTAGCACAATACTAATACACTAGTTTATTAAGATAGCACAGTACTTATAAACTAGTTTATTAAGATAGCACAGTACTTATAAACTAGTTTATTAGGGTAGCACATAATACACTAGTTTATTAAGATAGCACAGTACTTATAAACTAGTTTATTAGGGTAGCACAATACTAATACACTAGTTTATTAAGATAGCACAGTATTTATAAACTAGTTTATTAAGGTAGAACTGTAATAATTAGTTTATTAAGGTAGCACAATTACTAATTTACTAATAATAAACTGAACCAGAAAAAGTGGTTCTTAATGGGAATCTAAGCTGACGGTAAAATAGTATATATAAAAGCCTATAGTTCAAATTACAAGTTTACAAGCAATTAAAGAGAAGCTTTTTTGATTGACAGCTTCTCTGTATTTCCATGTTTTTGTGTATTCATGCTGTTTAAAAGTAAAATCAAAAGTAATCTTGATTATATTATTATTATCGCCTACCACAGTATCTAAATGTTTTATGTTATATATTTATTTATTTAACCATTGATATATATACTTAGCCTATAGTTTCTTCTCTTTGATATAAGTCCAGTGTTGATTTAATGACATTTATTTTATCATATTTATATGTTCACAATCATAACATACAAAGTTAAATGGTACTTTCACTGAGCTGAAAACTTTTGCATGATGGATATCGAGATCAATGCTTGATCGGTATTATCCAATCAATATAGCATACTATCTGTAATTGTTATCAAACGTAACTTTTATCGAGTAGGGGTATCAAAAAGAGAGGATTAGGAAGAAAATTAAAAGTGTTACTCAGATTAAGCGATCGGGATTCAGGATATCCCATTCTAAAGTTTTCAGCTCTGGCATCTTTAGAACTGTGCAATAATCCCCTTAAAAACAAATAAACGGCCTATAATTGATTCAGAGGTATCACAATACTAATTCTTGCTGGTTTAGAGGTATAGAACAATACTAATTCTTGTTGGTTTAGAGGTATAGCACAATACTAATTCTTGTTGATTTAGAGGTATAGCACAATACTAATTCTTGTTGGTTTATAGGTAGCGCAATACTAATTATAATTAGTTTAGATATGGTACCTAAATACTAATTTTATTTGGTTTTGCGGTTGTACAATACTAATTCTAATTAGTTTAGAGGTAGCACGTACAATTAATGACGAATAACCACAATTTTAGCCTCACAGAATAGATGGTATTTTAATAAGAAGATCCAAAAGATTCTTCATGACGGTTTTAAGGAATGAATATATGAAACACTAGACGGAACCTTACTGGACGGTACCCTGGATGGACCCCTAGAGAAAACCAAAAGATTTCACAATGACTACTTTGACTTGTACCTGGAGAAACAGTCTGAGCTCTCCAACTTCTATATGAAACCAACAAATATACCCACCTACCTGACCCCTAACAGTCTACCTACCTACTTGACCCCTAATAGTTTACCTACCTACTCTACTCCCACCGAAGTACCTACCTACCTACCCCCTCCACCAACCTTCACTACCTCCCAGCATTTCTATAGCGCAGAGACAGGATATAAAAAAGCCTCGAGCAAACATAGTTCCAGTATGCTTACTAGAACTCTCTCCGGGTTCCTGGAGGGAACTAAGATCATGAGTCTTAACACTGTATCCCTTCCTTTACCAGTCTGCAAGTTCCTTGATGTATGTAAGTTAACTTCTTAAACCAGTGTTCAATCGGAAATACCACTTAAATGGAGGTTCACTTGAAATTTCGTCTAAAATTTTTTTAATTGTTGAATGTAAGTTAATTTAAAATTAATGTAGTTGATTTAAAATTAATGTAGTTAATTTAAAATTAATGTAGTTAATTTAAAATTAATGTAGTTGATTTAAAATTAATGTAGTTGTTAAGTTAAAATTGGTTGATGTAAGAGTCCCTGTAAAATTAGTATGACAATTAACAGTCGGATGTAAATTGATCTTAAACCAGTGCAATGCATGTAACGCAAGTTCTTTTGCAATCTTAAATCATCAGTTTACGTTATTCACTTAAGCATGCTCATTTTAAAGCAACTTAAGTAAGTTTTTTTTTACCTAAGCATGGAAACACCTATATGCAGAGGTTGTATAAGCAGCATCATATATAGATCAAATACACATAAAAGTTCATATGCTGTTTCCTTTCAAGACGGTTATGCACGGAAATACATTTTAATACAGTGGTCGGCGTTCATATCAATAAACGAAGACGACTTTTCTGTTTAAGTTTTGATTTCATAACAAGCTTTTTCCAGATTAAAAGCTTTCAAGTAAACAAAGAGAAGCTGCAAATTGTCAGTTTCTCTTTATTTCCATGTTTATGTTTATCTAAAAAATTTAAAAGCTTGGGAGAACACAAGAATTAAAGTCGTCTTTTTTGTATTGATATCCACGACGACGATTGTATGTTTACCTATTTCAGAGAGTTCAAATGACTAACCTATTTATATTAACCATCTTATTATTGCTCATCACTCAGGGAGAATTATTTTATTTTACAAGATCATGGCAGCCTGACAAATATGAGACTTTCCTCTTTTTAGACATTAAAAATATGAAACTTTAAAGGGACCGTTCACATAATTGTGGTTTCTCGATAAAAGAGATTTGCGGTCTGCGGATTCATATAAAGAGAATGTCGTTTTAATTCTGACTGTTTTTCTATTTAAAGATGAATATTCCCTATTCACAACGGTACCATTTAAACCTTTATTTTGTTTTTGCAAAAAAGTGTTCTTTTCTCAAAAATACGTCTTCGGTCACTTTAAAAGGGAAGTTAAAGCAACTTTACTTTAACACTTGGATTTACAAAACTGACTTGGCAAATTAACTTGTTATTTCTAATCTCTGAACCCTTTTCCTGGACGACGACATTAATAAACTTCTTCTCCCAAGATAAAACAAAGTAGCACAGGGCCAAATCCACAAGTTCAACGGTTTCACATTTCGGATAATCCCACAACTAACACTACTAACAACAAGGAAATAAGGAAATACGAGGGTTTACAAAACAAAATGTTTTTATCAGAATAAATTGTGTTTCGAAAAGGACTCGCCTCAAACTGTATTTTTGAAATTTGATGCCGTAGACCTTAATAGTTTATGTTGATAAAACCTTTGATATAGTAAAAGATTAACTTCTCAATGTTTGATTTTTTAAGGTTTAAATCACCAGGTTGCAAAGATGTATAGGATTAAAAAATTACAGTAATTGAGCGATAAGTTTTTTAGACATATCAAAATAGAAGCTTTTTTTCGGATTTTCATTTAAAATTAAATTTGAATTAAATCTAGAGGAGTTTCCAAATTGTTTTGGAACAAAAATCTAGAACCCCGTGTTCATGGTTCAGGGTTGGGTCCGGAGTAAACGCTCTTTAATCAATTCTCTTCCTGAAGGTTCGGAGATAAACCTGGAGTTTAGTCTCTCTGTCCCAATCTCAACCCTCGAGGAAACAGGTTTTAAGACCCGGAAGCAACATACGAGGAGGAGATTTCCCCATGCTCTATTTATTCCCAACCTCCCCTACGAATATCCGGCTCTCGGACGAGAAGCTTACAACTATATTAGAACATTTTTACAATAAGCTATTAATAACCCCTCCCCCTGGCCTCCCATTTCACAACCCTTAAAGTTGCGCTAAATGAAAGTTTTTAATTAACAACCCTCTTGAACATAAAACTTTTTGTACAGTGAAACCCTTAATAACGAATACATCGGAAGAATTTATCAAATGTCGTCTTGACAATTTTTCAATGAGTTTTATACTATATTACGTAAATTTCAGTATTTGCGAAAATAAATAAATAGCCATGATTATGCGAGAACAGTTTTAAAGAGTTCCATATAATCATTTAATTAAATAACTAAATATCTGCAACATTCCATTATCAGAAAGTGAAGAATACGACATTTGATGAATTCTTTTGATGTATTCGTTATTAAGGGGTTCACTGTAATTCCGTTTTTAAACTGAAACTTAAGTAACAATATTTTTAGGTTGAAGACGATATTAAAGTCGACACATCTATTATTTTTTGGACCCCCACATACATTATTTTGTAAATATATTCACTTATATTCTGTTCAGGTTCTACCCTTGATATAACTCTGCCCTTCTCCTACAGTTTACCAACTAAACAGAAATCTTCTATACGACGAGTTGAAGACGACCATTCAACACTTTACCAGATGGCAGAAAACTTCCTCTCCAAGTAAGTTGCTTTTTAAACACAAATTATAATATCTGTCGTGGTGAGTTTACCGCTTTCATGAAGTTAAATTTCTTAGTATTACCATCTCATGAACACATCCTAATTACAGATACGAAACATGACAGTTGGTGAATAGTTTAAAATGTCTTCTTCCATAATTTGATAAATTGTTTGATAGTAAAGAGACTAATAACATTTATTATATGACAGTTATATTATAGTAAAATTGATTTCACTGTAAAAAATATGTGAGTTAAACTTTTTTTTAAGAAATAAACGGCTAAAAGTCTTTAATATCTAATACAGTATGTGGAAGAAGACATTCAAAACTATTCACCAACTTTAATGTTTCGTGGGACACCCTGTATATAAAGTTTTTTCAATTTAAATCAGCATTTTTACCATACTGCATTCAATTTATAAATTAGAATTGAAAAAAGTTAAAAACACAAAAGGCAAGTTTCTCTCAATGAGGATACGATACTCTCCACTTAGTTCTTGAGCGTCAACCCTTTAAATATAGCTAGAAAATAAAGATCAAATGAATTATATTGAACTATTACTATTATTATTATCATATTTATTATTATTATTATTATTATCATATTCATTATTATTATTCTTATTATTATTATTATTAAAGGTTTGGTTTTGACGGAAAGGCTTGTGTTTTGAGAACTATTTGTGAGCTAGCTGAATCCAGAGGTCTAAACCACGATGGTCTTGTGGGGAAAGCAATGGAAACCCTGCTCTTGTAAGTAATGAAATCAACTGTAGACATAATCTCAAGTGACCCCCTGTTTACAGAGATCAACAGCTTATACTTTATTCTGAAAGTAAAAATTATGAAGATTTTCTTTCTTAAATTGTTAGTTTTCAATACTGGTTTCATTATGAAAGTAACTTGCGGATCAATATAGTTATGATACTGAAGGAATTTTACAGAATTCAACAAAATTATTTTAATAGAAAAAGTTTCCTCATTACTGCTCTGATAAAGATTTAAAGGGTTTATACAAACCTGAATCCTGAATCCTGAATCAGGAAAACTACAAAAATAACTCATTTTGCATGTTTCAAACAAAACTCCAAGTTCCGAATAAGTATTTTTAAGATATGTTAAAATCATTATTTCAAACTACGTAAGTTTGTTTAATAGTATGAAATCTAGATGTTTGTATAGTGTGAAATCTAGATGTTTGTATAGTGTGAAATCTAGATGTTTGTATAGTGTGAAATCTAGATGTTTGTACAGTATGAAATCTAGATGTGTGTATAGTATAAAATCTAGATTTTTGTGTAGTATGAAATCTAAATGTTTGTATAATATGAAATCTAGATGTTTGTGAAGAAATGAATTATTTTTATTATTATAAACAATAGAAAAAACNTAGATTTTTGTATAGTATGAAATCTAGATGTTTGTAGTATGAAATCTGGATGTTTCTATAGTATGAAATCTAGATGTTTGTAGTATGAAATCTAGATGTTTGTATAGTATGAAATCTAGATGTTTGTAGTATGAAATCTAGATGTTTGTATAGTATGAAATCTAGATGTTTGCAGTATGAAACCTAGATGTTTGTAGTATGAAATCTAGATGTTTGTATAGTATGAAAACTAGATGTTTGTATAGTATGAAAACTAGATGTTTGTATAGTATAAAATCTAGATGTTTGTATAGTATGAAATCTAGATCTTTATAGTATGAAATCTAGATACTTGTATAGTATGAAATCTAGATGTTTGTGGTATGAAATCTAGATGTTTGTAGTATAAAATCTAGATGTTTGTAATATGAAATCTAGATGTCTGTAGTATGAAATCTAGATGTTTGTATAGTATGAAATCTAGATGTTTGTATAGTATGAAAACTAGATGTTTTTTATAGTATAAAATCTAGATGTTTGTACAGTATGAAATCTAAATGTTTGTAATATGAAATCTAGATGTTTGTATAGTATGAAATCTAGATGTTTGTAGTATGAAATCTAGATGTTTGTATAGTATGAAATCTAGATGTTTGTACAGTATGAAATCTAGATGTTTGTATAGTATGAAATTTAGATGTTTGTGTAGTATAAAATCTAGATGTTTGTAGTATGAAATCTAGATGAGTTTCCAGTGATAACGCATAAATGAAATAATTTTTTTTTTGCTCCCTATAATTTACTAAACTTTTTGAGATTATAGTAATTAAGTATTCCACGTTTTCTCTAAATTGCATATTTTGAATATAAATATATTTTAAAAATATAAATTAAAAATTTAAAATAAACTTAGATTTAAAACACTTTTTATACCATTTTGCACTATTTGTCCACTGGAAAAAGAATCTTATGATTTAAAGGTTTTGAGTTTCTAAAAAGAAATATTTTCCTCCTGTGTTCTAAATTGACTAAATGTCAGAGTTCATTTACTTTATCTTGACTTGGAGTTGAATACATGTTTCCAGTTTCCGGTAAAACCAGCATACTTCCATAGACATTCAGAACAATAATTCTTGACAAAAATGTCGAAATGTACTTTCTTGAATAAAACCTGGTGTAAACATTCTTTACGAAAAGAAAGCTTAGACTCACCACAAATCCTAAGTTTTTAATCACAAAATTTTAGCATACAATGTGAATTGGATTAAAAACACAATTATTTTAGCATACAATATGGATTGGATTAAAAAAGAATTATTTTAGGCTTGATTATAGTATGTCGGATACTCAAGAACTGTATGAATATATTGCTGCGAGGTGAAAATTTTTCTTATTTTTTATACACACAAGTTTAGAAGTTGTTAAATGAGGTGAAACGGATTAAAGAAAACATTCTCGAATTTAATTTTGAAAAAATTCAAATTAAACACTTTTACAAACGAGTTTGTTATTGTTTATAAATTGGGAGATTTTTTTACCTTCAAAAATCTTGAAGACCTTGTTTATTATTAGAAAAGATTTTTCTATGGATTGATTTTTATCCTTCAGAAACACAATATCTTTGTTTACAAAACCAGTTTACACACGTTAACTTCGGTTCATTTCAAGCATCGGGCCGTAAGCTGTACAGTACAATTACACAGACTTTAAAAGGCAAAACGGTACGGTACGCCAAATGAACCATGCCTCTTCTAGGGAATTTTATGTGAAAACTACAATTTCTGGAAGGAATAAAAACAGAACTCAGTCTAACCATTAAGCTAGCAGCACTGAATTTGTTTACATTCCTCCCAGGAACTGTAATACAGTTTATATGTAAACAATGTATTGGAGTTCCTGCTCTTTATATTAGCTAATTTACTTCATGAACAGTGGGATTATAAAACTGTGGAATTGGAAGATGACTGTTAAACTAAAGTTTTGATAGATAGTCAGATAAATACGAAACACAGGAATTTTTTTCTTTTAATAAGTTGATTTCGAAGCAAATGATAAAAATATTTACTTTTAACAACATCAAATACGCTTAGGATCTGCTAAAATGTTGTTTTCTATTCCACAGGTTAATGTATCTCACTGTCCTTTTATTGTAGAAGACACGGTGAGCATATTGGTAAATGTGATCTAGCGTATCCTCAGGGAACATTTAGAAAGAAAAAAAATGAAATTGGAATTTTTTTTTATAAACATTTGCTAATTGTCTTCTTTTGCAATAGAAGAATCTACAACTAATTTTAAATTTTTTTCTCTCAACTCTTTTTAAATGTTCTTTTTACCGTTCAGTGTCCATACAGTGCCTTCAAGCTTATAGAACATTCCTTTCCTGCAGCAGATTTAGACAACAGTTTGGGAACTAGATAAACGCTTTCAAGCAGATTTAGACAACAGTTTAGTAACTAGATAAACGCTTTCAAGCAGATTTAGACAACAGTTTAGTAACTAGATAAACGTTTTCTAGCAGACTTAGACAAAAGTTTAGGAACTAGATAAATGTTTTCTAGCAGACTTAGACAAAAGTTTAGGCACCAGATAAATGTTTTCTAGCAGACTTAGACAAAAGTTTAGGCACTAGATAAACGTTTTCTAACAGACTTAGACAACAGCTTGGGAACTAAATAAACGTTTTCAAGCAGATTTAGACAACAGTTTGGGAACTAGATAAACGTTTTCTAGCAGACTTAGACAACAGCTTGGGAACTAAATAAACGCTTTTAACCAGACTTAGACAACAGTCTGGGAACTACGGTGATAATGGTTATTTCAATATAATGAAGACGACTTTCGATTTCAATTTTAAATTATTTAAAGCTTCTAAACAGCATGGATAGACAAAAACATGGAAACAAAGAGAAGTTATCAATTAATAAAGAGTCTGTTTACTTACTTGTAAACTTGTAATTCGCAAAAGGCTTGTTAACAATTAAAACTTAAATAAAAAGTCGTCTTCATTATATTGATATAATCGCCTACTACCGTAGATAAACGTTTTCAAGCAAACTTTTAACCTCAAATCTGTTTTGAACAAATAATTTGAATGCAAACACGTTTTCTTAGATAATGTTTTGTAAGACAGATTTTTTTCCGAAATTTTAACAGTTTAAAAAAAACCTTTTCCTTGTTTTATAATAATAACATGAGGACAAGATGATATTTTAAAAACAAAATAACCTATAATCGTTTAACTGTTTTTGTTTGTTGTTATATATGTATGTTGTCGTTTCAATTTTACTGTTAATCATTAACTTAGTACTCGAGTTAACCTTTAGCAAAACTATACTTGGTCCTTCAGTTAACATTGTAGTTAATATTATTGAACATGGTTTCTTTAAGTTTGATATTTTTTTAAAGTTTAAAATAGTTTGTAAATAAATTCTATTTATTGTAAATAGTTATTATTTTTCAGTTTGTAAAACAAATTAAACTTATTCTTAGATTTCCATTTGCAAAATATTCTGAAATATTTTTCACTATCAGGCGTTAAACTTTACTTTTAAAATTAAACTGAACTGATAATCCACTACAGAACCTTGAACAATTGTTGACTTGAGTTTAGAAACCCCAGTAGATTGTAGACTTGAGTTTAGAAACCCCAGTAGATTGTAGACTTGAGTTTAGACACCCCAGTAGATTGTAGACTTGAGTTTAGACACCCCAGTAGATTGTTGACTTGAGTTTCGAAACCCTAGTAGATTGTTCACTTGAAGTTAGAAACCCCAGTAGATTGCTGACTTGAGTTTAGAAACCCCAGTAGATTGTTGACTTGAGTTTAGAAACCCCAGTAGATTGTATACTTGAGTTTAGAAACCCCAGTAGATTGTAGACTTGAGTTTAGAAACCCCAGTAGATTGTAGACTTGAGTTTAGAAACCCCAGTAGATTGTTGACTTGAATTTAGAAACCCCAGTAGATTGTTGACTTGAGTTTAGAAACCCCAGTAGATTGTTGACTTGAGTTTCGAAACCCTAGTAGATTGTTCACTTGAAGTTAGAAACCCCAGTAGATTGTTGACTTGAATTTAGAAACCCCAGTAGATTGTTGACTTGAGTTTAGACACCCCAGTAGATTGTTGACTTGAGTTTAAAAACACCAGTAGATTGTATACTTGAGTTTAGACACCCCAGTAGATTGCTGACTTGAGTTTAAAAACAAAAGTAGATTGTATACTTGAGTTTAGAAACCCCAGTAGATTGTTGACTTGAGTTTAAAAACACCAGTAGATTGTATATTTGAGTTTAGACACCCCAGTAGATTGTTAACTTGAGTTTAGAAACCCCAGTAGATTGTTGACTTGAGTTTAGAAACCCCAGTAGATTGTTGACTTGAATTTAGAAACCCCAGTAGATTGTTGACTTGAGTTTAGAAACCCCAGTAGATTGTTTACTTGAGTTTAAAAACACCAGTAGATTGTATACTTGAGTTTAGAAACCCCAGTAGATTGTTGACTTGAGTTTAGAAACCCCAGTAGATTGTTGACTTGAGTTTAGAAACCCCAGTAGATTGTAGACTTGAGTTTAGAAACTTCAGTAGATTGTAGACTTGAGTTTAGAAACCCCAGTAGATTGTAGACTTGAGTTTAGAAACCCCAGTAGATTGTTGACTTGAGTTTAGAAACCCCAGTAGATTGTAGGATGTTATCTATAGTTGGTATTTAAGATATTGATCAGCAAGGCAGTAGTTCAAGGTTTATGCTACTATTAGAAAACTGACCAACTCTCAACCAGATACTGTAGCAAATAAAAGGGAAAGGCCACTAAAACTAATCTTTAATTTCACTGTCATTAAGCCTAAACAGGCTGAGGAGGGGGGCACTTGGCGTCCCCCTTTAGTTTTTTTTGTCCTAGCACTCACTTTTGACAATATCACCGTGAAATTTTGTGACTTTTAATGAAAAGTAATTTAAAGGATATTTTGTTAAATCTTTTTTTTCAATTTATAGGGTAAAAACTATAATTTTGAAAAGCCCCTGAAAAATTCATGTAGAAACATGAGTCACACTTTGAGATTTGTTTAAAACAAAAAATATTTAAAATTTTTTTTTTTAACCCTTTTTAAGGCATTTTTTTCAACCCTCCTTAGCGCCCAAATTATTAAAGTAATCGGTCTATTTTTTTTCTTTGAACTGGCCTTGAAAAATTGGGCTATGAACATGCATTTCAACCCTATACCTATTCTCAAAGGCCTTTTCCTAAGGGGGGGGGGCGACAAACGCCTCCAGGCTATGCATAGATTTAGACCCCCAGCGTTTATAGGGTTAAAGCAGGGAGTAAGGAATAGAAGGGACGCGGTTCGCCCTACCATATGATTATACATGCTTTGCAGACGGGTACTCCATTTGTATAAGAAATATTTGTCTGATGTACAATTACCGCGTATACAATAGCCTATTTTGAATATTTTTTATACAAATGGAGTACCCGTCTGCAAAGCACGCATAAACATATGGTAGGGCGAACTGCGTCAGTTATCCTTACTCCCTGGGGTAACCCTCTCTTATCGTCTTTGATGCACGCAGCCTTTTTTGTGATCACAATTTTAATAATATATAGTTGAAATCATTAACACTGAAAACCCCTATATCTTGGGACTTCAACTTTTTAAAATGAACGGAGATATTTCTGTCAAGGGGTTCATGAGTTATGATCGTACATACTAACAATTAAACAGACATTGTTTAAATATCTTATATCTTAGTTAATTTTAAAGATACAAAAAATATAAACTGTATTTTAAAAAGCATGTATTATAAGTACAATTGATAAATCATTGCAATTAACCATTTATCAATTAACGGAAGTCAAAGACGATTTTAAAATCTGCTTGTAATTTTCATATTTAGTGGGACGCCCTTTATGAAGTATCCTGTACCTTGATATCAATGGTTAAGTATTAAAGAGTCCTAGAGAATGAATGAAGTGTGAAGATATAGAGTTCCAAGTGGAAAATAAATTCTATCCCTGGATTTAGAAACAAATTATAAACAACAAGAAAATACATTTAATTAATGATCAGCTGATGCTAGATCAATTAATTAATTACAAGATGGTGCAAGATCAATTATTTAATGATCAGATGGTGCTAGGTCAATTAATTAACGATCAGCTGGTGCAAGATCAATTAATTAATTACAAGATGGTGCAAGATTAATTATTTAATGATCAGCTGGTGCAAGATCAATTATTTAATGATCAGATGGTGCTAGGTCAATTAATTAATGATCAGCTGGTGCAAGATCAATTTATTAATTACAAGATGGTGCAAGAACAATTATTTATAGATCAGATGGTGCTAGGTCAATTAATAAATGATCAGCTGGTGCAAGATCAATTAATTAATGATCAGATGGTGCTAGGTCAATTAATTAATGATCAGCTGGTGCAAGATCAATTAATTAAGGATCAGCTGGTGCAAGATCAATCATTTAATGATCAGTTGGTGCAAGATCAATTAATTAATGATCAGATAGTGCAAGATCAAATAATTAATGATCAGATGGTGCAAGATCAATTATTTAATGATCAGTTGGTGCAAGATCAATTGATGAGTGTAGAGTGTAGAGTGTAGAATATAGAGTGTAGAATATAGAGTGTAGAGTGTAAAGTGTAGAGTATAGAGTGTAGAGTGTAGAGTGCAGAGTGCAGAGTGTAGAGTGTAGAATATAGAGTGTAGAATATAGAGTGTAGAGTGCAGACTTGTAGGTGACACCATTATTTACCAACCATTAAAAAAAAAGTGGCAAGCCGGATTCACAACGGTTCACTCTTATTTTTATTTTGACCAACAATTTAGAAAGGATATTGTCGTTTTAAGCATCTTAAAAAAACGTTAAAACCACGTTTTTTTTTACTCTGTTGTATAGTTTCTTTTCCAGTTGGAAACCGCAATAAGAAATTATGAGACACACTGTATCTAATAAATGATCTTAACGCCATTGAGGGGTCGCAACAACAGGCGTTGGTTTACGCAGTTTACGCACCACTTCAGTTCTTCATTGTGCGTAAACTAGTGAGCGTATATATATATTATGTTAAGGTGTGCCGACACAAGAAAAACAATATTTTTATTTTCACTCTTCGCCCTTGTTTACACTAGGAACAGTTTCATGTTTTGCATGCACACAATTAGCAAAACTTGTTCAATTATTTTGGAATTAAAAAGAAATATTAGATTTTACAATCACGTGGTTTAACTGGTTCATATTTTGGTGTGTGTTGATTCTAACAGTAGGGGCGTATACAGGATTGTGTCCAGGGTGGCTTATTTTATTTTTCTTTCCAGGACTTCCATAGATTTTAATGATCCAGGGGGGTCTGACCCCAATATCCCCCCCCCCCCCACCTTGTGTACCTCTCTAAACAAACAGGGATCTAGGGAGAATATATATTCATTTTAATAGAGCTGTAATGAATTCAATATTGGCTCAAACTTTATGTTAAGGCACCATCTTGGTGTTTGAAGGAATCAGAACATTTATATCAATCAAGAAAACAAATATTTTGGCAAAATTTTTAAGAAATGTTCAATATAGTTTTAAAAAAATTTAATCTTATTCATAAAAAGTTTCCAAATAGTTATTTGAAATTGTGTGAAGGAGGTCTGTGTTCCTAAGACATAATTTTCAACGACCAAGACGACCTCAACTACGATATATAGAGTTTAATCCCGACCAGCCTCCGTTTTTAAATCAAAGGAACAACGTACTTTTAATCAATTTATTTAATTTTGATTGAAAACTTTTTTACTTACTGTAATGTTAACAATCACTAAAAGGAACTGTAGAAAAATTATCACTTAAAGTAACTGTAGAAAAATTATCACTAAAGGAACTGTAGAAAAATTATCACTAAAAGGAACTGTAGAAAGAATTTCAAGGGACGTTCCGTTTGTTAGGTTTCAATTCACAATGTTATCCTTTAAGCCGTTGTCTGATTAAGGATGATGAAGATTTTCCTATTTTTATTGTTGAAAATTATTTTCTTACACATTTGCATAGTTTTAATAGTTAATATTGACTGTTTTTATGTTAAAAAGTTGTTATTATCTATTTTCCGGGAATCACGGAAAATAAAATTTTCATTTGAATTTTAAAGAGCATGTTTGGAAATACCGTGGTTTAAATAGAGGGTCACTTTAAATTACGTCTACAGTCCCTTTAACTATTCAGATTTATTGAACTTAAAACATAAGTATATTGTTATGGTCAGACCGAACACATATCAACAGGAGGTATTTAATCCTTCAACATTATTCAGCAGTTTTGATACAACTAAGCGTGATCATCCTGCCATCAACTCTCCTGGATATGTGTCGGAAGTGGAAGAGATCTTCAACAACGTTAATTCCCAAGCCAAATATCAAGATGATTTCCAAACCAAATATCAAGATGATTTCCAAACCAAATATCAAGATGATTTCTTCAGGAAGCAATAATATTATAATATTATAAACGCAAGATTAGAAAATTTGGATTTCAAGTCTCAATTTCGAACTGATGTGAATTTCGTAAATGATAAAATATGGCGCATATATGAATTGTTGGGGAGTGGGGGCTTAAATTTCTTTCCTTTCCAGGGGGAGCCTCAGCGCCCGTTGGAGCCTAAAAACCAGAGGGGTGAACTCTATGTTGGCTAACTCTATGTATATGGTGAACTCTGATAGTACCCCTGTATACGCCTCTATGTTGGCTAACTCTATGAATATATGATGATAAAACAACGATTTACTAGACAAATAAAACTAGCGCCAACTGATATTTTAAATCAGAACTGCAAGTTTGCAACTCATAAAAATACGGAAGGAATTTGTTATGAAACCCTCTATGGGTACAATTACAAATTTGCAACGATGAAAAGGTGTAAAACGTTTAAAATATTTGAGAAAAAATGTAATAAGCAATATTGCAACTGTCTTAAAATAATGCACACACAGCCACAGGGTTGCCAAATAATACTTCATTCATATTAAATGATTTCAAATATTTTCAAAGAGGCGTACCCTGTACAAGATACCCTGTACCCTGTACCCTGTACAAGATACCCTGTACCCTGTACCCTGCACCCTGTACCCTGTACAAGATACCCTGTACCCTGTACCCTGCACCCTGTACCCTGTACCCTGTACCCTGTACCCTGTACCCTGTACAAGATACTGTCGTTTTTATAACTTTACAGTGTTTTTGTCTGATCATTTCTATATTATTTTCTGCAGCAGAAATGCGCAAATTTACTTTTATAGAGACAACACAAATGAAAATAATTATATTTCAAAATTATAAACACGGATATCTGATTTATGCAGGTTTAGACAAAGTGCTTCAGGGTACAGCTGTAAATCGGACATGCCATTATATAACGGAAAGGTCACTTGAGCTTATGCCCATAGACCCTTTAAATGACGACATGAATTTTTTTCAATATAAAGATCTGAGGGTCTGAGGGCCGTTTCCCAGGCAACCATGGAATGTAAGAAATAAAACGAAATAAATTCTGTACAGTCGTCATCCTTTGGGAGAAACCAATGAATACAGAATATAAAAATAGTAATCACAAAGTAAAATGTGCCCACATTGGTTATCGCGATCACTATGGTTTGATCATGGAAATTTTTGTGTTTATTGAGAGTTCTTCCTACGAAAAGGGGAAGGCAACCCGCACCAGTTTTACCCGCAGATGACGTCACAAAACGGGATTTGCCGCATGCGCTTACCCCTATGCCGTCCGACCCTCAACCGTTTTGCCTTCCAGCAAAATTTCTTGATTTGTATATGCTCATTATAGACGAATGCAGTATTAATTCAAATTTATAAAGATTTCATGGTATCAATTATATAATAAACTTATTCATCATATTTTTTGTTTGTAACATTTCCCCACTGAAATAAGCGAAAGTTTTAAAAATTCTGATCAAACAACATTTTATTGTAGATCTTATTTGCGGCATTGTGCTATTACTACACAATTACCCGTATGTCTTCCAACCCGCATTTGTATTCATAAGACAAATGCGGTTTTTCGCAAAATACTCTTTATCAATATATTTAAGTATATATGGGCTGACGTTAATATACCTGAAAAAAGTTTTGGAACACCAAGAAAAAATCATTTTAAAAATAAAATCTCGTATTTTGGCGTGCGATTCAGTAAAAGAATATGCTATAATCAATAAAAGAGTTATTTTATTAAAAATTCAATTAAATTTTTTTAGTTAAAACCAGTCGTGCCTGCCTGACACTGCCTAAAAGAAATAAAAACATTTTTTAGACTTATAATAACTGCCTATATAAATCGAGACGGAAGGCAAAACGGGTGAGGGTTGGAAGGCAAAGGTAAGCGCTTGCCACAAATCCCATTTTATTTTGTGACGTCATCTGCAGGTTGGAGGTAAAAGGGGTGCGGGTTGCCTTCCCCCATCTTCATACAAATATTTTATTATATTTAACAACGGCTAATTAAACAATAAAGACGTGGGAAAAATTTTATTTTAAAATTTTTGCTAATTTTTATATTTTAACCATAATTAAGTCTTTCCGGTATTATATATTTAAAAAGACTGTTCAGTTAAAATAAAAGGGTGTATACTGTATAGGCTGAAACCTAAACAGTTTAGAAGTTGATCCCGAACTATATGGGTTCTTTTAAATGTTCCTGTCTCGAGAAATTGGTATGAGACTGTGTTAGAATTATATAACGTTGACATAGTTTAACATCAGATAGAACTTATATAGGTCGCGATCAACTCCTAAAACATTTTGTGCTTCTGCCTTTACACCCTTTCATTTAACCTTTAACCTTTAACAAAGGAATTGAGTTTTAGTCACAGACACTGATTTTCTAATTCCAATATCTTTGCAACCCAATGTCATTGACCATATTCCAAACTATGAATTCTATAAGATCAAATAATCAAATTTTGAAATATCAAAGCTTTACACTATCATGTTTCAAATATATAAGGATTAAAAATTTTTAGTTTGTGACAAAAACTCATTTTCTTAATATTTTTTTTTATCAAATCTAAATAAATCATTGCTTGCAGTACAAACACTGTAAACTTGTTTTTCGAACAACATAAATTCACGGATCATTCTGGGTCAGCACATCCAGGTCATTCTGGTTCCACGCATCTAGGTCATTCTAGGTCACCTTTTCAAGGTCAGGTTTTAAGGGTCATTCCACTCAAATGTCATTAAACCAGATATTTATTCAAATATCTTTCATCCTTTTGTGGTTTTCGACTTTTAAGAATCATTATCAAAATTCGAAAGTGTATGCTCTTAAGTTTGCTTTTAATACATGGATAAAATTTACTCTCGACATTTTCAATAATAATAATAGTAATGATAACATTAATAATAATAATAATAATAATAATAATAACAATACTATTACTACTACTACTACAAATAATATTAATGAAATGATAATAATAATAATAAAAATGATAATAATAGAAATAATAACAATAATAATTCCTGCTTTATATATCAGGTTCCTATACAAGTGGTTCACCCTCGAACAGCAGACAAGTTAGCTCCCCCTCTATAAGTGGTGGCTGCGTGACCGATCAAGGATTCCAGCCGGGCGGGTCAACCTGGACACTCCCATCCTGTACAATGGGTGTGTGCGCCATCACACTTCAAGGAGAGTGGGAGGTGGAAGTAGAACGGTAAGACACTTTTCGGAAAATTTGATTTTAACAAAATCACAACTCTAAGAATTAAAAAGAGTACACATTTTTGTAATTCAAGTAAAGCCTTAATTTGATTGTAAATTGGCAGAAGTACTCATGGAAACCATTATAATACATTATAATGTCAATTAACACGAAAAAAAATGTAGGAAAGATTTTTGTCCCCACCCTGGACCATCTTTTATTACCCCGGCCTCCATGGGCCTTGAGTGGTTCTTTAAAGATCCTTTTGTAGCCCACTGTAGTCCTAATTCAAGGAATATATTTTATAATGTATCCCTCTGTATAGTTCTGTATTACTCTCTTTTTTTCCCGAGAAAAAAATCTCCGTTTCAGATTTTGGCAAACTAATGGTTCACCTACCCTTTATTCATAATTTTCAGTGTATTATGAAGATAGCTTCTACTCTATCCTATCCTAACTATACAGTGTACAATGTAGCAGTTTACTTAAGAATTATCAGTATCAGTAAATTATGAAGATAGATCCTACACTATCCTAACTGAACAGTGTACATGTATCTAGGTGTAGTAGTTTGCTAGAGAACCCTCAGTATCAGTAAATTATGAAGATAGATCCTACTTTATCCAAACTGTACAGTGTACATGTATCTAGGTGTAGTAGTTTACTAGAGAACCCTCAGTATCTGTGTATTATGAAGATAGATCCTACACTATCCTAACTGTACAGTGTACATGTATCTAGGTGTAGCAGTTTACTAGAGAACCCTCAGTATCTGTGTATTATGAAGATAGATCCTACTCTATCCTAACTGTAAAGTGTACATGTACCTAGGTGTAGCAGTTTACTAGAGAACCCTCAGTATCAGTGTATTATGAAGATAGATCCTACTCTATCCTAACTGTACAGTGTACATGTATCTAGGTGTAGTGGTTTGCTAGAGAACTCTCAGTATCAGTGTATTATGAAGATAGATCCTACACTGTCCTAACTGTACAGTGTACATGTATCTAGGTGTAGTAGTTTACTAGAGAACCCTCAGTATCAGTGTATAATGAAGATAGATCCTACACTATCCTATCCAAACTGTTGTCCGAGGTAAAAATTTTCATTTTTCAATTTCAGTCAAAAATCTACAAAATAAGAATGTTTAATTATTCAATTTCAATATTTACAAAATTACGCTGTACACTTATGAATTAAAATTATCACAAGCAATAGATAATTACTACCATAGATTAATAACAACACAGATAGAACACTATAGATGTCTTTTTTTCAAGATTTATGCAAATTATTTACTCGATTCACAGAGATCCAAACAGATTTGAAAAGTTGCATAAATTTTCAAGACTGGACAGACTTTAAAGTGTTGCAAAGCCTTGTCCTTTAATTTCACCTCACCAACTTACTAAACTCTTTATCTTACTATGATGCACATTGTAATACTATAATTTTGCAGCCTGGCAATCTTTCTTTGGATCACTAATTTGAAAATAAAATCACTTGTTTATATTACTTGCAATTATTTCTGCATTAACAATTTCATTTTTTAATCTAAATTTTCTGTTTTGAACTCAAAATGGCATTATAAATACGATATATTACATATTATATTACACTGTACTATCGATCCTTGTAAGTGCAGGCGTGTATTTAATGACCTTGGGTTTTGTACTCTTCATGGACATCACGCACACGCATGGATTTTTACCAAAAACCCAACATATTAGCTAACAACAAGTGTACTGCAAATGGTTTATCTTTTTTGAAACTTAATTAACAATTGAGTCAATGAAGACAATTTTTTTTTCGTTAGGCTTGAACAAATAAATCTGAATCTGATGGCGTATTCAATATTAAAACAAATATTTACCAAAATACTTGGCTTAGATAAGTAAAAGTTGTTTCGATATTTGTTTCTTCTGATTGCACGATACGATTGCACGATTTCATGCACGATACCGATGCCGGAGTCAAGTTGATACTTGTTAAGTATAAAGCAATTAAGTTCATGCTTTTTACCAAGCCTGCTAACTAAAATTTATTTTAAAGTAATCCCACTCAATTTAGAATATTGAAACACCATTTCCCGTGCTTCTACAATCAAAAGTTGAAACAAATCGGTCAAGGGGTTTCTGAGTTATGATCGGACATTCAAACAATAAGTTATTACTACTTCTATATATAAAGTAGAAGATGTTCCATCATGTTTTATGAACCCCTGTACCAATTTGCCTCAAATTTTGATTGAGAAACTCAGTCAAACGACTTAGTTTGGCTTGAAAATTCTTACCGAGTTGGTCGACTTATATAGAGAAAATTTAGTTTTCAGGCAAAGCTGGGTTTCTCAGCTTTTTTATATATAAAGATGTTAATTTATTAATTATCAAACTATTTCAGACCTTCGCAATGCCGAGATATCGGAGCGGTGAAAGTTCAAATCTAATTTAGCGTATCTAACCGATATAATAAACAATGCATTAAATTATATAAATTCTTTTATAATTTTCAGTAATTTATGAATAAAATTTACGGACGGTGAAAATTTTGTTTGCTGAGAAAAAATGTTGATGTTTACTTTCTAATAAAATCTATCAACGTAAGTAGAAAAATCTCCGATTTTTTAAATACAATTAAAAATGGCGACTTAAACGCAAACAGATAAAAGTGAAAATTGCAATTAAAAAGACTAGTTATTTTTTATCCTACATTTGTGGTAAATTTAAATTATAATTAATCATTTTTTTTATAATTGCAAAAATTATCTTCATATGAAAAAACTATAAGTATACTAACATCAACATCAACATCAACATCAACATCAACATCAACATCAACATCAACATCAACATCAACATCAACATCAACATCAACACAAACACACAAACACACAAACACACAAACACACAAACACTCAAACACACAAACAAAAACACAAACACAAACATAAACATCAACCTGAATTAAACAAAAAGGATTGTCGCAAATCCTAAATTTTTGCAATTATGAAAATATTATCAAAGTTGCCTAATGATAAGTTTGCTTTTTTGACCACCAAAAAACTAACTAAATAAATGACAATATAGTGAATAAAAGTAATAAATTCTTGATCTTTGTATTTTATTTCTTTCTATCCCTGACAAGAATATAGAAACATAAATATTGTGAAAAGTTTCCAAGATTTATCGGATCCGAGTAGATTTCCCCGTCCAATCAGATACAGGAGAACTTCGAGCTCGCATCTAGATAAAATAAACAAAACATAAACTAATGAAAAATAGATTCTGTCAAACTAGTAAACATGAGATAAGGGTCGTCTTTATTAAAAGAACTGTCGTTGTAATTTTAACTAAACCTACATTTAGAGAGAGGCATGCCTAATTTACATGTTAGATACTGTCACAGCCGTGCAGCGCTCGGCCCTCATCATGTTCTAGCCGCGGTGCTCGGCCCCCTTGCTCATCCTAGCCCCAGTGCTCGGCCCCCATTGCAGCCTGCGGCGCCTCAGAAGGCTTAACCTAACCTTTGGAAAGTTGTCGCTTGGGAAATTGCACATTTGGGAAGTTGCCACTTGGGAAATTGTCACTTGGGAAGTCACGCTTGGGAAAATGCCTTTGGGAAAGTACCCAACACCTTTTATACAACGCGGCTTTAAACCTTATCCAACCAAAAATATATTTCTGGCTTAAAACGTGTTAAATTCTGGAAATTTTTACTGGATTTTTGCATCCTCAAGAACCTTTTGAAGAGAAAAACAATTGTATATAATCAATTTTCAAATAAAAAAAAAATTGATATCTCCAACCCTGATCAGACAAAGTTGTAAAGGATAACGTTCAAAATCGAACATGCAACTCTATAAATGGAGCCTTTTCAAATTACATCTACGTCTACATTACATCTACATCGAGTTCTCCAATTTTTCTTAAAACAAGGAATGCGAATTGCGCAAGTCGACCTTCGCAGAGAAACCGCAAATGAAGATAAAACCGTTTAAAGAAACAGAAACATTGATATTTAGTTCCTACTTGATCGGACAAAGCTTTCAAGGGTAAAATTGTAAATCGGGCATTGCCATCTTTACATGGAGGGTCACTTGAAAATACGTTAAAAGTCCTTTTAAGAAGATACAGGATAAAGTCTGTAGATAATCTAAATATTCATTCTTTTGTTCTTTCTTTAAACATTGAATTTAGATGATAATCTGGTTGTTTGGTTGAAATAACTGATGAATTGTTTAAGTTTCATGTCTGTTGAGTCTGACAGGAAATATACAAGGTGTCACATGAAATATGACAGTTAAATGACGACTTTAAGATCGTCTTTGATATAATTTACGGCATGTGTTCGTTAGCTTAATTTCGCAAATAAAATCCTACGACAATTTTCCCATATTACAATTAATCCTTGCATTTCATAAATTTCTTTTGCTATACATATTGTGCTTGTAAAAATTATGGAGATTTCCATAATTTCAACAATAAAGACGATGTCGTCTCTAATCTGTTGTGTTTCGTGGGACACCTTGAATACAAAGTGTAACTATTTATTATTAATGTTTACTGGTTGAACTGTGAAGCTGTGAAGAAGAAAACCTATAAAATCGACAGAAGAATAATTTACTAAAGGCTGAATTTACCAATATCAGCAGGACCTTAGCGGCCTACCAATTATCAAGCTTAGAATTGAACTGTAAAGAAGCCTTAAAAAAGGCGAATTTTTTTTTCCACGAAAAAGTGAATTTTTTTGAAAACGTGTTCGAGTTTTCATAGTGGTTCAACTCTGTCTTGCTATTCATTAAATTTGGTCCCGGTTTGACTTTTTTTTTGAGGGGGGGGGCAAACATATGAATACATATTGCGGTATTTTGATAAAATCCAACCTTATCTGATGCTGTAGGACTCCAGACAGGAAGCATCTCAACTGCTTCTCCAGCAAGAGCATTCAGATAAATATAAACATCAGTGCCATATCCTTCATACGATGCTGCTCTCACGTCTCCTTGGAAATATCTAAAAAAAAAAAAAAATTTTTTTTTTTTTTTAATGTTTAAAAACTCTAGTAACAATCCTTGGGCCAGTGGGGGGGGGGGATTAGCTCTATGTACGCCTCTAATAGTAAACGATCATTTTAGTAACAATGGCGTATAACATAGCAAACAAAATAATAATTTCTTATAAATTCTTGTAGAAGCGTTACCAATGTTTTACATTTAGATTTTAAATAGCGTTAACACTTCTTTAAATTAAGTTCTTAAACCTTTAATTACAGACTTTAAGCAATATTTTAAACAATTCTTATAGACTCATGTTCCTCATGTATAGTTCTTTGTTTTGTTTCTATATTTCTAATAGATGTTTTTAGCAGCACCATACTGATCCAATATGATAAACTAGGATAGGTTCCTTCTATTTACAGAATACTAAACAAGCGATAAAACACTAACACTGACTCGTTGCAATTAGAATTAACATGAAATGAAGTAACATATCTTAAGAGAAATAAATCCTTTGTTATTAATGCGAGTTTGATAATAAACAATTCAACAATTTGCATGTTATGATGGAAAGCGATAAAAAGACAATATATGGAAACTTTATCAAACAGAAAAAATCACATTTCAGAACCATGTTAACACTAGCCCCCCCCCCCCCACTCCTCTCCTCCTTCATTACGGAACAGGAAAAAGTCTTCTACTGATAGAAAATGGGTGAGTATGCAGGTTGAATGACAAGAGGAATATAAGCGTAGTTTTAAGTGACCCTTCATGCAAAGATCGCAATGCCTGATTTACCCGTTAACATTTTAATCTGATCAAAAATGTGGAAGATATCGTTGCCCGTTTTCCTGTCTCGAAAAGTGTTCAACTAATTTCTCCAAAGCTTTTTTTTCAGCAAGAAATGCGTAATTCACTTTTGCAGAGAACCCGCAAGTGAAAATAAAGAAACAAAAACATGAATAGTATTATTAAGCTTTTAAGGGTAGCGTTGTAAATCGGGCATTGCCATCTTTGCATGGACAGGGTCACTTGAAATTACGCTTACAGTTCCTTTAATAACTTTAGGAAGACTTCAATTTATTAAACAAAATCAATATTTTCTAAGTAATTTATGTTTGTCTTTTTAATATACAAAGCTAGACACCTGACACCATGTATTATTTGAGTTTCAGTTCAACAGATGTTATTTTCTACAAACAGAGATTTTAACCTGTAACTTCAGTTTGTCAAACCTTCTATTTTTTTAACTGTTTTCTTAGTGATGTTGAAGGGTTTGGTTAAACATATTTTGTTATTTTTATATTAAAAGTTTAAGAAAATTTATAGTTTCGTTCCGGAAAAAAACCTTCTAAAAGATTTATTTTCAGAAGATACCCTTGGCGTTCAAGGGATAGTGGACAAAATTCGTGACAAATCGTTTAAAGAGTTGCATGAACGATTCACTCTCTAACCCTTTACTTGAAGATATAGTCGTTTTCAAAAGAAAACCTGCATTTAAAAATCTCAGATTGAAAAACAAAGATGTCTTAATATCATTTCTACTCAACCGAAGGTTTAAATGGCATCATACGCATATTGGATAACATGATGTTGCCTAAATTAAAAAATTGTTATCAAGGCATAAACAAAAACATTTGTAAGCATAGAAGCAATCGCCGGACTAAAAAAGGCGTGGTTGAAAGAAAGAATTGTAAATTGTGACGTCATTTGTGGTTTGAACTAAATAATAGTGTAGTGTGCCTTCCCTCGCTCCAGGGAGTTGTCTAGGTATGTATACTCTATATCCCATTCCCCATGGATTGAAAGAGACGTGTGCACACTGCAAACAGAATAGAAAGAGCTGAGTTGAGTATAGCATATATTTAGTCTTCACACCTAACCTTGTTTTCACAATACAAAATATTTTAAAAGTTTTCTAAGAAACCTGAATTTGGTATGTATGCTACAGAGTTAGTCTAACCTTGACTTAAATAATAAGTATCTCAAAGAGAATCTGATAAAATCTCATTGTTAACCTAATAAACTTTGGTTTTAACAATACAGATAAATTAATAAAATATGATTTTTTGATAAATCAAAATTTTTAAGAGACAACATTTTCAGATTTCGTTCAGCCAACCAACTTTTCCTGGAATCGTGCAAGTTACAACAATAATACAATTGAGCCTGTTCAGTTTCACCGTTTTGACGTTTTCCAGATATCAACAAACATCTAAATATATATCTACAAGTAGTAATCTCTGTTTCTTTGTTTGTATCATAACTCAGAAACCCTTTAACCGATCTGCCTCAAACTTTGATTGGGGAACTAGGGAGAAGCAAGGGAATATTCTTAGCTTGGTTTTGAGATTCTAAATTTAGTGGGTCGACATAAAGGGAAAAATAACTAAATAGTCATTTAAACCTAACCTGGGCAAAGTTGGGCTGGGTTCCCAAGCTAGTGAAGAAGTTTAAGGGAAAATGAAGTAAAACTGTAGAACCCCCCCCCCCCCACCCGGTCATATGATTTGCTCCCTTGTATTTCCTTGTATTCGGCAAGTAATCCCCAATAGTACACAAAACAAGTATTGAATATAGTCTGCATCAATAGACTCAACACAATATGGAGACATGTATAAGACAAAAACAAATATCTGCATTGCAAGAATAGAAAATATGGAGATGGAGGATAAATTGAAAGAATTAAAAACCTTCAGTCCAGGATTTGTCATCATTTAAACACATGCTTGGTTCCTTTTTCATTTCAATAATCTATATATAAATTTGGCTTGTCTGTCTGTTTGTTTGTTTGTATCCAATAAACGTCAAAACGGCTGAACCGATCGGGCCCAAATTTTTTGTGGGACACAACGTGACCACAGGGATAGTTTAGGAATGATAAAAAAATGTGTTTTAAAAGTTTTTAATTTTGTAAAAAAATTCAAATTCTTGAAAATCCGCGAATTTTTTTTTAAAAATCCGCAAAATTTTTCTTCTTCTTTGTTTAAAAATGTAAACAAAAAGAACATTTCACAATTTCAATAGAAGATGGGCGCGAAGTCTAGCCAAACTTATGTATAGACTAGGCTTTTAGGGCGCTACGCGCCCATCTTCTATTTAAATTGTGAACATATTCATTTTGGTTACATTTTAAAACAAAGAAGAAAAAATTTTGCGGGTTTTTTAAAAAAATTTGCGGATTTTCAAGAATTTATTTTTTTTTACAAAATTTAAAACCTTGTAAAACACATTTTTTTTAATTTCTATCATTCATAAACCTTCCCTGTGGTCACGTGATGTCCCACAAAAAAATTGGGCCCGATCGTTCAACCGTTTTGACGTTTATTGGATACAAACAAACAAACAGACACCCACCCTAACAGACAGACAAGCCAAATTTACATATAGATTGTTTACATATTTGTTAATACTAGGCTTTTAGGGCGCTTCGCGCCCATCTTCTATTTCAACTTTTAATTGTGGCTTTATACCTTGCAGTATAAAACAAAAGCAAAAAAAGTTTGCGGATTTCATTATATTTTTTCGCGCATTTCCAAAACTTCCAAAAATAAAAAATTTTAAACAAAAATTTGTAAAATTTTGATCATTCCCTTCTCCGGGGTCACGTGAGGTCCCACACAAAATTTGGGCCCGATCGGTTCAGCCGTTTTGACGTTTATTGGATACAAACAAACAAACAGACAAGCTAAATTTATATAAAGATGGGCGCCCTAAAAGCCTAGTCTATATATAGATTTGGCTTGTCTGTCTGTTTGTTTGTTTGTATCCAATAAACGTCAAAACGGCTGAACCGATCGGGCCCAAATTTTTTGTGGGACATCACGTAACCACAAGGAAGGGAATGATAAAAATTTTAAAAAAATGTGTTTTAAAGGTTTTTAATTTTGTAAAAAAAATTAAATTCTTAAAAATCCGCAAAATTTTTTTAATTTTTAAAATGTAATCAAAAAGAACATGTTCACAATTTAAATAAAAGCCTAGTATTGTAAAACATTTTTAAACTTTATATCCAAAAGTACAACAGAAGTATTATTCTTTGTTAATCATCCTAACTAAAAAATCAAATTTTAGGTTTTTTTTAACCATCACTCAACTGGGATAAATAATTGTTTTTTTAAGAAGCTAATTAAAATTTGTAGTATCAAAAATATCAAATATATATGCGAATCATAACAAGTTGAAATACTATTAAATCATCGAAAATCATCCACCATTAAATCAGTGAAAATCATCCCCGCCCCCCTCCCCTCAAGAGGAGGGGGAGCTATAAAAAATACCACATATTTTGCGTCGATTTTTTTAGCACTAGTGTAACCGACGTGAGCTCAACAGCTTGGAATAGGAAGAGTTCAACTGATGTTACCCCCTTCAGTTCTCATACAAAGCCAGAGCTTGGAGCACATTGGATAGTTCCATTGTAGTAACCCCTTCAGTCCTCATATGGACCCGGAGCTAAGCTTGGATTGCAATTAGTCTAGCCTATAAACAGGACAATGTATTAGCTCTTTTGTATATAGCAATAAGTTGGACAGAAAGTCGGGCGGATGATAAGTCGCCAACGTGGAGAAATATTTGTCGTTAGAAAATGTCAACCCAGAAAACATGCTTTGAACGCATGCTTGAAC
Organism: Eurytemora carolleeae; assembly: GCF_000591075.1. Taxonomy (NCBI): domain Eukaryota; kingdom Metazoa; phylum Arthropoda; class Copepoda; order Calanoida; family Temoridae; genus Eurytemora; species Eurytemora carolleeae. The sequence goes on along the minus strand of NW_019396663.1, from coordinate 58,234 downwards.
ACGTGGAAAACCGAAGCCACTGTTGCCCCAGATCCTAGTATAAAAAGCCAATAGGTATGCACCACGACTTAGAAGGAGCTCTGGCTTTCCATGATTTATTATTATCATTTCGTTTATTTATTTTTTTAATTGTAAATACATTTTTTCTATACTCTGTAGATTTTCTCACATCAGTTTTCAGGCCTTAGATTTCCATTATTTCATTCCACTTTTATATGGTAACACTAGTTCAAGAATACTTAGAACTGTAATATAGGGAGGAAAATAAAATAATCAGATGGAAAATGGACAGAGCAATTTAATGGATTCCCACCAGTGTTACAACAGATAAGCGTTGTTTTGAAGTCTGATTTTAATTAATCAAGGTGTTTGATTTTCATGAGGTTCCAAAAGAGCCTGACATGTTTAATTCCTATTTTAAAATGCAGCAACTAAACTAGACTATTATAATCTTATCTTTTTTTAAAATGAGATTGAAAAGTCTTCCTTTGATAATGGGCCCGAGGTAAAACTTGATGTTCTCCTAGTAAGATTGCAGCCCTTACAGTTAAATAGTACAATCATGCATAACTATGCAGTACAACTTTTTCTTTAAGAAGGAAGTCTAAAAGAGTTTTATCAAAAACTTTCGATTAATCTTCATGACAGAAACCATTTCAAGAACTGATGAGAGTCAACCTAGACCGAAATATATTTTCAATAAATTTGGAGCTTACATCTACTTTATTTTCTCTACAGAGGTTTGGTCCATCACCATCACCGAATTTTAAATAAATTCAAATTGTTTATTATTTTTGAAACACTTTAATTGTTCTAACACATCTCAGAACTTTTTAAGATCAGTTTTTAGCCAAAAACCTATGAATTTTGGAAAACAGACCTTAAAACAGACTTTAAAATGGACCTTAAAATGGACCATAAGATGGATTTTAAAATCTTAAAATGAGGTCTATTTCTACCTGGTATCCCTGAAAGTATCCTAAATATCTAGAATAATCTGGATTAAAGTTTCTGTTCCATTAAATATAAATATTCCAATTATGTAATGGAGTCTCTGGAATCTGCATCCTTGCAATAAAATTCTTTGATAAAGGACACACTGTTCAAACCAATCCTAGTTGGAGGAAGAGGTCCAAATCATCAACTACAAAAAAGTTTTCCTATTCATTTTTTACATATTTATTTAAATTTTTTTAACAATACTCCTTAAATAGTTATATGGTAGCAGATGCAAATATTTTTACATTTCTATATTACTAGTTTGGCAAAACTGCCAGTTTGAGCTGAGCTGCTTCATCTACAAACACATAATTCCATAATTTTAGTGTCTTTTTTATCTGGGTGAAATGAAAGGGGGGTGGGGAGGTCTCCCAGCCCAATATTCTTCTGTTTTCATTTGCCATTGGAAAAATTGATTGTGTAAAGCTTATAATCAGAGATTTCCCTTCCAATGTTTCCTGCTCAATTTTCTTTCTTCTCCTTGTTTCTTGTTTCTTGTTTCTACGTTTTTGAGGCCTCTCCAAATAGTTCTAGTAAAATCAGGATGTGGCGCACGTAGGAGAGAGATAAGGAAATTTGGTGGAGGAGAAGGGTATGAGGGATTTCAGTAAAAGCCTCCTGCTTTCCTTAATGTTAAAGTCTTTCCGACTAAGAGAAATTTTAAGGAAACCCATAACTGCACTGCTTATGCAAAATGGGGAGTTGAAAGCCTTAAAGCCCCATCAGGTGGAATCTTCCACAGCAGTTCAGTCCTCACAACCGGCCAAGTAAAAAACCACTATAGTTGTGCATGGCTTGTATATCTATCAAGGGTTATACTTTTGTTTTCCTTCTTTCAGCTGAGATGTTGATGTGAACAAAGCTAAAGATGAGATGGAATTCTTGTTCACTAAATAATCCTATGCTTTGCTACTCTCCTGTAGGATACGTCATGGGCAACTAAACCCAGCGCTCCTCCAAACTGTGCAGCCTGGAGCTGCGATGAGAGAGGTCCGTACCCTCCAAGAGTGGTAAGCAACTGAGTTTTCTTATTTTAATTCCATGTAACCATACTATGGAAAACTATAATATGGAGTACCATCTTTTATTTTTGTTCTTTTTTCTTTTTTGATCTTCTAATTGTTAATTATGGAATACTGGTCTGGCCAATGGTACAACACATCCTAGACCAGATAATGGAATAGTGTTATTTTTACCTGGCATAAAGTCTGGCCAATGGTAGACCATATCCAAGACCAGATAATGGAACAATCTCTCCAGTTATACTTGCCTAAAATGAATATATATACTAACTTTTGTCATTTACAAAGATGCAAACATTTCTTGGCGTTGCTTTGCAAAAATTACAGATTTCTTTTTTTCCCCCACTATTAAAAATACGTAATTTAGATTATGACCAGCAAGTCTCATTCTTCTCTCTTTCTCATTTTAAATTTCAGGAAAGTTTTGGGATAAGCTTTATAAGAGGATAAATTATAAATCTCTTGATCAATTTTTAAAAACATAATAATTTTGTACATGACTTGCCCAATATATTTTTTTTAACTTAATATTAACATTAATAATCTGAGCAAAGGATATAGGATAAAAACTAAGGAATATCATGAAGAAACAGTGACGCGGAATAAGGCAAATCAAAGTCCCAAATATGCTTCGAGAATTGTTAGTATATATATCCGTTTTTTACATATTCTAGTATTTTTGGCTTTCGAAGGAGGCTTCACAAAAAACTAGAAGTCTATCGTAATTTAAACTTTCATTTTCTGTATTAGTCCATCGTTGTGAAATTATGCTATAAGTTGTAGAACCCCCCTGGGAGAGGTGGTGTAGAGATACCCATCTCATTTTTTAAGTTTTTAAAACGATTGTTTTTAAAATGATTGAAAACCGAAACAAAAAACAATAAACGAAAAAAAACGATCATTCAATGATCGTTTTCAAAAACGATTTAACAACCCTAGGTGTATAGACCGCCCTCCCCCCTCCTAAAAAGTTTAGTTACCCTGGGAGATGTAGTGTAGAGATATTTAAACATTTTCTCTTGTGCATTCCTATCTATTCCTCCTCCTAAATCGCTTACCCTAAAAAATATAAAATCATTAAAAACAGAAAAATTTAAGAAAAAGTTAAATTATTTAAAACAGATAAATTATCTAGAATACAAAAACTAACAAAAATAGAATAAATACTACATTATTTAAAATTAAGATTTTATCTAAACCATATCTAAATAAAAAATTATTCAAACTAGAAAAAAAATATCTAAAATAGAAAAAAAGGGCTACTTGAAATGACGTAGACAGCCAATTTAAAATTTGTCTAAATAAAAGACTGCTAAAAAATAGAAATTACCCCAAAATATAGAAAATTATCTAAAGGGAATAAATACTTTCAAGACTCGAATTTTCTAATCCTTATATCTTTGCTACCTGATGATTAAAACCTTTGATATTTACTGTGATTTAAAGGTTTCAAGCTCTCAAGCAATAATCAATGAGAATTTTGCAAATTACTTCTGAAAAACCAGAGCTAACAACAAGTGCTTAATAGTGCTAAAATGTACATGTAAAGGGCTACAGAAAAGCAAAAGTGAGTTAGAGCGGTGAAATCAAAACCAAGATGTTGCGACAATTTTTTCGAGAATTTTACTGAGCAGGCTGAATCTATGTGTATTGAACTATTTGATCATACATAAGATTGCATGCAAAGACATGTGGTTTGTGAGGCAAGTAATCAATTTCTATAAATTCTATACTACTAAATGTAGAAGAATGTATCCAGGTCATAAAATTACCTAATTGTAATATCTCGGTCCGACTGGCAAATTAGAACCTTGATAGGGGGGATTACAGATCCTTCATCCTTCTATAAAAAAACATTACAACGAAGAAAAAAAACTCTTAGAACTTAGAAAAAAAATACATTAAAACTAAGAAAAAACAAACATATTGTAACTAAGAAAAAAACGTTTTAACTAAGAAAAATAACATTAGAATTAAGAAAAAAAAACACATAGTAACTAAGAAAAAAAAACATTATAACTAATATATAATATAGTTAAAATGACTTAAGGAGAAGTTCCCTATGAACATTTCCCAAAAAAAACGTTGAAGCACGTAGGGGTTGGGGGGAGGGGGGATAGATCCCAGAATCGAGATATTTTATATTTGTAGTTTAAGGACGTGAAAAAGTAATAAAAAAGGATCAAAGTGGAAAATGTCTAAGGGTTAAAAATTAGGTCAGGCGGCCTTCAACGCATTTACAAGAATTTAAAAGGGAGGGTAACTGATTTTTATGCAATTTCTCTAAAATAAATAATGAAAAATATATATACATAAAATGATATAACGGGGTAAAAAGATATTATTTCATTTTTTAAGAAAATATTTGCTCCAGATGTTCTATCATACCTCAAAAAAAAAACTTGCCTCGTGTTTTAGCATTGTTGCCTGCATTGCATTTTTCATTATTTCGAACACTATATGGTAGATATGCGATGGAACCTAATAAATTTTATTTATTAAATTATTTTTTTCTTGATTTAAAATTTGCATTTCAATTTCTTATTGAAACTTTCTACAATGAGAACCTGAAAACTGTGAAATATAATGACGACTTTGAAACTCAAGTCATGATTTTTAGTAGAACAAATGAACATGATATACATCAATTGTGCCATGTACTCAGACCAATTCCATTTGATAAAATATTTAAGTTACTAGTAAAAATATTTAAGTTACTAGTAAAGCGATTTAAACACCATTAATCACACTTGAATATTGCTATATGTCGTTTTTCTATTCCACAAGTTTCTATTTTTTTACTGTATCCCATCAAAGTTAAATATTTGAAAAATATTTTCCTACTTTCAGAGTATAATGATAAAATATCCTTTAAAAAACAGGCTTTTTAAGTCTTAATTTAATAATAATACTTGGCTTGTACATTTATTATTATTTTTTTTTTGCAATATTGTAATTATATTTCAAGATAGAAAATTTCGAAAGTCAAGATGATCACATTTAAATTCATGACAATGAGAGAAAAAAACACTGTGTGTGCTATAAATTGCGTACACTGTATAGTATACATTCAGGAAACAAAAAAGTCCTTTTTCTCTATTTTGAAACCGTTTCAGCTTTTCTTGTTTAAAAGACAAAAAAGAGTAGCTTTAAAATAATTTATTAACTAAAATTCAGTTTAATTGAAAATATAATCAGAAGTTACAGATTATTTTTGATTGCATGTCGTTCTGATTATAAGTGACCTTTCATTTCTAGAGAGGGGCATAACTGATTCACAACGGTACCATTTAAATCTTTAACTAGTCATTGATCAATAATGAGAAAGATATCGCTGTTTTTCTATGGTGGTAGGCAATAATAGAAATATAATGAAGACGACTGTCTTATTTCAGTTTTAATTGTTAACAAGCTTTTTTCAAATAACAAGTTTACAAGGAAATAAAGAGAAGCTTTCTTGATTGACAGTTTCTCTCCGTTTATAAATCAAAATTAGAATCAAAAGTCGTCTTCATTATATTGATATAATCGCCTACCATCGTACTTAAATCTTATTTAATTCAGAAATGTTTTCGGCCTCCAATGTTTCTTCAATAGAATTCCGCATTTTATAAAGATACCAGAATCAAAAATTATAAATTTTTAAAATGAAAAACATGGATTCTTGTTTTATTCTTGATCAAATAAGCTTTCTGACATGCTATTTTATAAACAGAGAGTTACATGAAATAACGTCTACAGTCCCTTTGACCTAAAAATGTTAATCTAATCCTACCTGTGTGAGTGTAACTTTAGTATCCGGACACGTGGTATTCTGGGACTTGACCTCTACACCTGGTCCCGCCAAGTAGCACTGTACCAGCAGTCGTTTTGTGATTAATAAAAAAATGTTTAAAATAAAATATCTTTTCTAAATAAATTCTTTAAAAATCGGGTTAAAATAGTGCAGTAATCTGGGACAGATACTTTAATCAATTACAGAATTCCCTCTTCTCATCCCTCTCATCCCCCCCCGGCCCCCTTCCGTCCTTATTTTCATTTGTAACTTTTCAATTTTCTTTTTCTAGCAGAAAAGTTAAATCAGATGGATTATTGATATCTGTACCTCCGAAACATAGCGCAGATCACCATAAAATGTGTTCATGCTTCAAAATAAAATCGTGATTTGTTCTTCACCCTTTTTTAAAATTCAAGTAGACTCCCTTACAAATATGAAAATAAGGAAAGCACAAAATTTTCCTGTTCGCAAAGATACAGGGCGTTCTGGTAGGCGTGAAGCACCACAGATTCTATATCAGTATTAGGATGGATAACTCCTATCTGAACATATATTAAGTATTTAAAAAACATAATTTAGTTATTCAACTATATTTTTTTGGGAAATTTTTAAAATATTCAAGATCATTCTAGCTTTCTACGGAAATAAACTCATTTTTTTTATTTTCATCAATAAATAAGGGGATAAAATTTGTATTCAGATACATTTTTATTAAACAAGCCACTTCTACATCTTTAACATTAAAATCTAACCGTGAAGCAATCACTTTTGTTCCTAAAAATGTACACACTTCTTTTAATATATCTCTTCAATGTATAATTAAATGAATTGTACATTAAATACTGCCCGTGTAAAGAGAACCCAAGATAGTTGAAGAAAAAATGCCAGACATTAAATTCCAGACAACCCTGAAAACCCGGATCACCCAGACAAACCGGACAACCACGACAACCCTAACAACCTCGACAACCCCGACTACCCTGACAACCTCGACAACCCCGACAACCCTGAAAAACTCGACAACCAGGAAAACCCCGACAACCTGGACAACCCTGCAAACCTCGACAACCCTAACAACCCCGACAACACCAACAACCCCGACAACCCCGACAACAATTATCATCTTCCTTACTACTGAATCTACCTGATTCTCAATAGTAGATTTGTGCCCGTATATTATTAGATGTTGATCAGTCAACATATTCAAGGAGATTCGGCTCATGTACAACCGGTCCAGTACATACTGTACAGTCCTGTACAATATTATGTTAAAACGTCAATTCAGGGATGTTTATGTATAGCTAATCCAGTACATACTCTGCACAATTATAAATTCATTGGTCAGCGTTTTCAGCTTAAAATGACATTCAAGGTCGTCTTTTGCGTCTAGATTAATTACAGTTTTAAATAAGACTACTGTATTTCTTAACTCTACTTTTATTTTAATTCTAAAGTTGAATTCTAAACATAAACAAAATATATAACCTGGTGAGAGCACACTCCTCTCCTTCTAAGTTAATTCCAAATTTATTTTTCATTTTCATGCAGGCGGCAGCCATTGTAGGTACAACATCCTTAAATACGCTATTTACCAATTTACGTATTTCACCAACGGTTCGTAGATACCTATATTTTTCGTAAAATACGCGTATTAAAACACGAAATTTTTTGGTTTTTTGGTAAATTTTTCGAAAAAACGTAAAATATACCAATTTCTTATCACGTAAAATTTTAAAATTTAGTATATTTCTTTGCAAAACGAAAAAAAATCATGCTAAGGAAAAGTTTTAAAAAATGTGCAAACTTTGCTTATCGGATATTTCTTCAGCCATAAATTTATATAATAAAACAAGACATTCATATACATGTTCCATCTGGCCGACCAAACGGCTGGACCGAATGGGTTGATTTTTTTGCGGACACTCATGGATGGCCAGGGGTGTCATAGGCTAAACAAAATTCGAAATATTTCTTTTTATAATTTCTTATTTTTTTCCACGGGCAATTCTTTAATACTTAATGTCAAAACAAACACATTTTCACTTTTTTAAAAACAAATTATGTAGAATGGGAGGGGGGGGGGGGTATTTTTTTTTTCCTTATTATATTAAAGAATATTAGATAACTGTATACAAAATATTTAGCATTCATTTACTAATGTGATTGAAAACATCTTTCATGTTAAAAAACTAAAGGAATTATCTTATCTAAAACTTACTCGATGTCTTTGTTTTGAGGTTTTGAGCACCTCCGTCCATTTTCTTAATTAAAACTTTTAACTAATTTATAAAATCTACATATTAACAAAAACAGAAACATAAAGCCTACAGACCAAAAACAGTTAGAAGAGGATTAAATCTATAAACAGGGTTTAAGGGGGGGGGGAGCTGGCTGATTTAATTAAAATGGAATTCGGAAAACGAAATTCAAAATTAAATTCCTTTATAATATTCTTAAAAGCTAGATCAAGAAAAGATCAATGAGGTTCGAAGGTTCTAGAAGGAAAATACAAAGAATATAAAACTTTATTCCAGAAAAAGTAAAAAGTTCTAGGCTAAGTTCTCTGTTTGATATAGAACCCAATATAAAGGGTATCCAAATTAATTATCGAGTAGTTTTTAGATTTACATCGACTAGAGCAATTTTAGAGGAGAAATAAAATACCCTTTAACACGCTGTAAATCAGAAATGAACTTGCATAAAAGGACTGTAGACGTAAATTGAAGTGACCCCACATTTATAGAGAAGCATGTACTATGTATACAAGGTACACTGAAAAGCTTTGTCTAATAAAAAATGAACAAGAAATTCATGAATGTCTCTTTGATAATTTTTTACTTTCAATTGCAGCTTCTCATTAAAGTGGCTTGCTGGAGTGAACTTATCAAATTAAATAAATTCAAACACTTTAAAGCTAGAAAAGGACAATACATTTAACGTTATTGATCAGGGTTTAAAATGTACCGCTGAGGATCGACATCACCATCTATATTAGGTGAGTCACTTTAAATTTAGACTGCATTCCCTTTAATTAAAACAAAAAAGATTAATTTACTATGTTCAGAGTCTGATATTTCTTGTCTGTAGTTTCTTCACCATCAGGAGTAAGTAAAAGATTTCCCTAAGGGTGTCCGTGTCTGGGGCTGTATTCTCGAATTTAATTATCTGAGAGAATGTGAGAATATAATCCTCAACAAGATACTTGTAATCCTCTTCCTCCTTCAACTCCTGGAGCAAGCAAATATTAGGGATTAAGGTAAATAGGGATTTTAAGACAAACAAATGAATAAGAAACATATAAACAAGAACTTGTGTCTTATGTCTTGTATCTCATCTTACAACACCAAAGATAGGTGTTGTATCTCCTGCTATATCCTGGGGTAGGTACTGTATCTACTACTAGGTATATACCTGAGGTAGGTGCTTTATCTCCTACTAGGTACATACCTGAGGTAGGTGCTTTATCTACTACTAGTTATTTACCTGGGGTAGAGGTGATGTTTCTCCTACTAGGTATATTCCTGGGGTAGGTATTGTATCTCCTACCAGGTACATACCTGGGGTAGGTTCTGTAATTCCTACTAGGTATTTACCTGGGGTAGAGGTGTTGTTTCTCCTACTAGGTATATTCCTGGGGTAGGTACTGTATCTCCTACTAGGTATATACCTGGAGTATGTATTATATCTGCTACTAGGTATATACCTGGGTAGGTTCAGTATCTCCTACTAGGTATATACCTGAGGTAGGTGCTTTATCTCCTACTAGGTACATACCTGAGGTAGGTGCTTTATCTACTACTACTTATTTACCTGGGGTAGAGGTGTTGTTTCTCCTACTAGGTATATTCCTGGGGTAGGTACTGTATCTCCTACAGGTACATACCTGGGGTAGGTTCTGTATCTCCTACTAGATATATACCTTGGGTAGGTGTTACTGTATCTCTTACTAGGTATATACCTGGGGTAGGTTCTGTATGTCCACTATGTATATACCTAGGGTATGTACTGTATCTCCTACTAGGTATATACCTGGGGTAGGTACTGTATCTCCTACTAGGTATATACCTGGGGTAGGTACTGTATCTCCTACTAGGTATATACCTGGGGTAAGTAATTTTTCTCATACTAGGTATATACCTGGGGTAGGTACTATATCTCCTACTAGGTATATACCTAGGGTATGTACTGTATCTCCTACTAGGTATATACCTGGGGTAGGTACTGATCTCCTACTAGGTATATATCTGGGGTAGGTTCTGTATCTCCTACTAGGAATATACGGGGGGTAGGTACTGTATCTCCAACTAGGTATATACCTGAGGTAGGTGTTGAAGCTCACTGATGAGATGCGCTAATCTTACAAGAACTTCTTCAACTAGATGAGTATAACTATCCTCCTCTGATATCTAAAAATATCAAATTAAAATCAAACACTAGAAATCAGGTTTTTTAAGGTGTTCCACTANACAAGGTGGGGGTTGTCATGGGTGGGGTAGGATAATTTTCCAAGTTTTGTTATAAAGGATTATTTCTTTAAACCAGTGCTTAGAATCCGCAACATTTTGGCTTCCTGGATCCGCAAATATATGCGGATCCACGGATCCAAGGGCAAAATCTTTACCAAAAACAGCAAAACAAAAGCTGACGTTCTCAATAATGAAATCTGAACTGTTGAAAAAAGAGAGATTATTAAAAATATCCATATCTCTGAATGCTTCATCGTATAAAAATAAGTGAAAAAAGGGAAAAATTTAAAAATTCTTCTTCTGTAAAAAATTCAGTAAATTTTGAATAAATGTTCATGACTTGGAACCTGGATCAAAATTAAATGGATCGAAACCACTGATTTACCATTAATTTATTTTGTTTTTAATTTATAATTTAGTTACGGCCCTGCTAGAAATTGTAAACTGAACTTGAGAAATAGTTGTATAAGACTTACTTTAAAGTCACACTTACAAAATAATAAGTATGTGAAAAACAGGTTGTTAAACAGGTTGTTAAACAGGTTGTTAAACAGGTTGTTAAACAGGTTGGTTAAACAGGTTGTTAAACAGGTTGTTAAACAGGTAGGTTAAACAGGTTGTTAAACAGGTTGTTAAAAGTTAAGAAGATAAAAATCCTAAAATCCTGGGATAATGGTTCAGTTTCTGCAAATTTTAAATTTCTAAATAATCTTCCTCCAAATTTGTAAATCTTAAAGGGCTTGTATACGTAATTTCAAGTGATCTTCTATTTGTGCCGGGAAACTGGAAATTACACTGTACGATCCATATGAGAGTAAGTCGAATATCAGTTTTGAGCTAGAAAAACAAGGATATCTCACTCATCCTTGATCAGACAAAGGTTCAAGTTTTATCGTTGTGAATGGAACATGCCATTCTATAAACGGAGGATCATTTGAAATTACGCATACAGTCCCTTTAAAATACAGAGGAATTTAAACTGAACCTACCTTCCCTCTACCCCCTCGTTCTAAAAACTGTGCTATAGAGATAGGAACAGGGCTCAGAGTAGCGTATTCTCTGTTTAACAAAGTTCTAATTTTCCCAGGATTATCTTTAGAAACTTAGTAGTCATCGTACATGATTAAATTTAGAGAGGAGGTAGAGCCGGGGGGAGGGGGTGGTAAATGTTAATGTGTGTTAAGGTTGTATATGGAGACGAAGGAACTGAGTTATTTTTTTCCATTTTCCTAAATTTTCCTATCCATATATCATTGCCACCTATGGTGTAAACCTTTCGTATTTTAAACTTCGTTTATTTGATCTTACAGAATTCAAAGTTTGAAATATTTAGGTCTTATAATATTGGGATTTGAAAATCACAGTTTAAAAACTCAGTTCCTTTGAATGACTTTTTCATTGAAGTTTTAAAATTATAAGCAGGGTTCGAAAGAAGGAAAAGCCTTGCAGTATAAAATAAGATTAAATTAATTTTGAGGATTTCCTTAAACCATTGTCCTCTATTGTCCTCTGGTGAGGTTTGCTCAGCTTCAAGTGAAGTTTATTCCCCTGGGGACATTTTCTTTAAGTTTAAACTTGAACGCTTTATATTTATCTTGCAACAATACGGAAGAGGGGGGGGGGGGGTCGTTACCCCCTGCTAATGTAAAATCATAGATAAAATATTTTAGTTCTGTTTTTTGTTCTTCCCCAAAGTTTAATTCCGGGATAAAATTTGATTATTCCTGAGTTTGTCTTGAAGCATACTTCTAGAACTTTGATCACCGGAGTCCGCTCTGGTACTTGGAGTTATAGGGGAATCCGGTGTCAGAGAACTGAAGGTTCGAATATTAGAACGGAGTTCATTAAAACCTATTTTTTGTATGTTGAGAGAACCATGAGAATTTAAATTGGAAGATGTCGAACTGAAAATACTCGTTCCGGAGAAAGATAAACCAGAAAACGGGACTCGTCCAGGATCACGTGACAGGGCTCGACTAAAGGATAAATGCGGGTAAAAAAATTCAGATATTTCTTCTCCGGATTTTTGTCGTCTTCCCGGAGTCGAAGTTCTATGTTTAACTAAAGTTTTCCGTCCTGCAGAAAACCAATCTAAAGTTAAGTAAAATACTAATTCTCATAACAAAAAGTATTCAAATATCATAAATTCAAAATTTCCCAAATGTGAAATTAATAATAAGTTAACTATTTGTTAAACTACAAACTAATGAAGGTTAAAAATGTTTGAAACATTTGAGAGAAAAAACTCATTTCAACTTCGAGCCTCATCAAATATTAAAAAGCTATTTTTAAATTTAAATGAGAATAAAGCTGACATTTAGGGAAACAGCATTTTCATAAATAAATAACTGAGGACTCTATTTAGTTAAGTATTATATTAACCCACTAAAGTTAATCTCATTTCAAGTTAAAATAATCTGATTTCCAACAAACTGTTTTCTTTAATTGAAGTTACGTCTGAAAACACTTTAAATACGAGAGACGTGGCACATTTTTCGACTTTCAAACAAAAATAGTTTTACTGTGAATATCCAGATGGATTTGATAGAAATGAGTAAGTTTCTAATATAGGAATGGTTTAGTAACAGTTGAAATTGGTTTTCCTGAATTCAATCTTCGTAACATTGTTTCCTCTGGAGACGAATTTGTTTTCCCTATTAACTATCAATTGCCCCAGAGTACACAAGCAAATATACCAGGATACTAGGAAGTATACCAGGATACAAGGAAGTAAACAAGGATACTAGGAAGTATACCAAGATACTAGGAAGTATACCAGGATACTAGGAAGTAAATAAGGATACTAGGAAGTATACAAGGATACAAGAAAGTATACAAGGATACTAGGAAGTATATCAGGATACTAGGAAGTATACCAGGATACTAGGAAGTATACCAAGATACTAGGAAGTATACCAGGATACTAGGAAGTATACTAGGATCCTAGGAAGTATACCAAGACACTAGGAAGTATACCAGGTTACTAGGAACTATACCAGGATACAAGGAAGTAAACCAGAATACTAGGAACTATACCAGGATACTAGGAAGTATACCAGAATACTAGGAACTATACCAGGATACTAGGAAGCATATCAGCATACTAGGAAGTATACCAGGATACTAGGAAGTATACCAGGATACAAGGAAGTAAACCAGGATACTAGGAAGTATACCAGGATAGTAGGAAGTATACCAGGATACTAGGAAGCATACCAGGATACAAGGAAGTATAAAACCAGGATAATAGGAAGTATACCAGGATACTGGGAAGTATACCAGGATACTAGGAAATATACCAGGATACTAAGAAGCATACCAGGATACTAGGAAGTATACCAGGATACTAGGAAGTATACCAGGATACTAGGAAGTATATCAGGATACTAGGAAGCATACCAGGACACTAGGACGTATATCAGGACACTAAGAAGCATACCAGGATACTAGGAAGCATACCAGGATACTAGGAAGCATAACAGGATTTTAGGAAGTATATCAGGATATTAGGAAATATACCAGGATACTAAGAAGCATACCAGGATACTAGGAACCATCCCAAGATAATAGGAAGTATACCAGGATACAAGGAAGTATACCAGGATACAAGGAAGTATAACAGGATACTAGGAAGTATAACAGGATACTAGGAAATATACCATATACCAGGATACTAAGAAGCATATCAGGATACTAGGAAGTATACCAGGATACTAGGAAGTATACCAGAATACTAGGAAGTATATTAGGATACTATGAAGCATACCAGGATACTAGGAAGTATATCAGGATACTAAGAAGCATACCAGGATAGGGTCATTCCATGTCAAGTCAGCCACCTGATGGACGGCATGTCACAGATTTCGCTGAAATTTTGCATACAATTTGGGATCTGAAAAAAAATGCCGGAACCCGAAGATGAGCGTTCTGAGACCTCCGAGGCCGGAGATATGGCTCCGGAAAGTTTCCAATAATTCGAGATTTCGAGGACGGCCTCTATATTTCAAATGGCTCTAACTTTGTTGTTTTAGAAGATAGCTCCAAAATTTTTTCAGTTTTGAAAAGGTAATCACAAGCCCGTTATTTGGCGTTAAAAGAAAAAATATCATTAAAATATTATTTACAGGTCATAATTGCATTTCATTATTTTCAGCCTCCGTTTGAGGATGTGTACCAATTCCGATTGTGTTGATTTTTTTTACATATTTTTATACTGCCATAAGGAAGGGGTTAGAAAAGTTAAATTTATATGTATTTGTTCCTGTTGAGGAGGAGACCTCATAATGTAATGCTAATTTAGATTTCTTAATGCAACTAATAGGTAGTATTTCTGCTTAATTATTGTTATCTCTCCTAAACATTGATAAATATTTAATATTTGATACTTTTATGTGAGTAAGTGATCTAAATTATAATAAGAGACCATCAATAGTATTTATTTCAACTATTGTACACTAAAAATGCATGTGTGTATTACTAATTTTTAAATAGATATTAGTCTTAGGTGGGGGTAAAATTAATAATCATACCCCCACTGCTAAAAAAGACTCAGTCACACAGTGTGTTTGCATCTAAGACTAATATCTATTCAAAAATTAGTAATACACACATGCATTTTTAGTGTACAATAGTTGAAATAAATACTATTGATGGTCTCTTATTATAATTTAGATCACTTACTCACATAAAAGTATCAAATATTAAATATTTATCAATGTTTAGGAGAGATAACAATAATTAAGCAGAAATTCTACCTATTAGTTGCATTAAGAAATCTAAATTAGCATTACATTATGAGGTCTCCTCCTCAACAGGAACAAATACATATAAATTTAACTTTTCTAACCCCTTCCTTATGGCAGTATAAAAATATGTAAAAAAAAATCAACACAATCGGAATTGGTACACATCCTCAAACGGAGGCTGAAAATAAAGAAATGCAATTATGACTTGTAAATAATATTTTAATGATATTTTTTCTGTTAACGCCAAATAACGGGCTTGTGATTACCTATTCAAAACTGAAAAAATTTTGGAGCTATCTTCTAAAACAACAAAGTTAGAGCCATTTGAAATATAGAGGCCGGCCTCAAAATCTCGAATTATTGGAAACTTTCCGGAGCCATATCTCCGGCCTCGGAGGTCTCAGAACGCTCATCTTCGGGTTCCGGCATTTTTTTCATATCCCAAATTGTATGCAAAATTTCAGCAAAATCTGTGACATGCCGTCCATAGGTGGTTGACTTGACATGGAATGACCCGATACTAGGAAGCATACCAGGATATTAGGAAGCATACCAGGATACTAGGAAGTATGCCAGGATACTAGGAAATATACCAGGATACTAGGAACCATCCAAGGATAATAGGAAGTATACCAGGATACAAGGAATTATAACAGGATAATAGGAAGTATACCAGGATACTGGGAAGTATACCAGAATACTAGGAAGTATACCAGGATACTAGGAAGTATACCAGAAAACAAGTATATCACTATCAGGATAATAGAAACTATACCAGGATACAAGGAAGTATACCAGGATACTAGGAAGAATACCAGGATACTAGGAAGTATACCAGGATACTAGGAAGTATACCAGGATACTAGGAGTATACCATGATTCTAGGAAGTCTAGGCCAGGATACTCAGAAGTATTTAAACCAGGATACGTATATATATCAGGATTCATTTAAGACGCCTGCCTAAGTGCGTATAGAAATAAACGTTTATTAATCTACCAGGATTATATGAAGTATACCAGGATACTAGGAAGTATACCAGGATACTAGGAAGTATAACAGGATGCTAGGAAGTTCGCCAGGCTTCGAGGAAGTATGTCAGGATACTTGTAAGTTTGCCAGGATACTAGGAAGTATACCATGATTCTAGGAAGTCTAGGCCAGGATACTCAGAAGTATTTAAACCAGGATACGTATATATATCAGGATTCATTTAAGACGCCTGCCTAAGTGCGTATAGAAATAAACGTTTATTAATCTACCAGGATTATATGAAGTATACCAGGATACTAGGAGGAATACTAGCAATTTTATCAGGGGTCCAGGATACAACTACAAAAAAGTAAACTTGACTAAAAAGATAAAAATGATAAAGAGAATTTATAACCAGGAACTCGGTAAAAACTTACTATATTTTCAACAGCTGTTCTAAACACTGATGATATGATGTTTACAACTGAATTATTTTGCTTTCTCATTTCCAGAGATCAGCTGTAAGTAAAGGGAAGGTAAGGGGGGGGGTGTAGACTGTAGGGGTGGTTAAAAGAGCTGCCGGGGCGGGGGGCCCGAGACGAGTTGAAGGGAGTTGAGATTGAGAATTAATCAAAATTCAAGAGATATAGGATTAAGATTTAGCGTGTTATCATAACTGCACGTACACAGGATATATCTACACAGGACGATACTAATTGAAGAGCTAGACGATGGCTATAGACGACTGTACAAAATTTGTACCATCTTTTTCCCTATGATCATGACGATCTCTGGGTGCTATGGAAACGCCTCAACACGGAAACGTCTCAACACGGAAATGCCTCAAAAAAAAGCGGAAACCCCTCAAAAACCGGTTTTTTTGAGACGTTTCCGCAATTTCTGCAAGAAAAACGGAAATCCCTCAAAACCCAGTTTTTGAGGGGTTTCCT